>NW_027636022.1:54701-127440 GCF_903797595.1 Erithacus rubecula | reverse complement strand
ATCAGTGACAATAGAAATGATTTCTGGGGATATTCCAATTTTCCAAAGAATGGGTTTCTGGTTGCATTGTCTATATTCCTTTGGATCTGCTCCCTAGTTTCGTCTTTTCCCATTGTAAGCGCAGCTGAGCAAACATAAAATGACAGACAATCAATTATTTAAGTTTCAGATAATTAGTCCCTTCTAATTTTTTAATTGTTTTCAGCAAGGTCACTAGAATCCTAATTTTCCAAGATTAGTGTTTCATTCCTCACTTCTCCTTTGACATGAGTGAATTCTTTTACTCAATGTGGGGATTTCTCTTCATCTATCCCAGACGCACGGCGGCAATCTCTTAGCACCAAGCCATTCGCCTTTGATAGCCATGCTGAGTCTGCCACTTGTCGTAATATTGTCCAATTCCAAACAAGTACAGCAAGAGACAAAATCAAACTTGTCCTGACTAAAATAAGCAGCACAGTGATTTGGTGAATTAAAGCATTAAGCAAACCAGTTGCTGTTGGTGACCATCCAAATAGCACATCCCACCAATGATGAGACACATGTTCTTCAAATCTTTTAAAGACTCCTTTTATGGTTTCTGCATCATGGTGTATCGTGACCAAAGTTCTTTTCCTGCACCTTGAATTTTTTTTTTTAATTTTTCTTAATTCTTGATGTTTCAGTAGCTGAGCGACTAGAGTTAAATTCATTCCTATAGGTCAGGCAATATATTTCTGTGCACAGTAACCAGGTTTGCCTTTATGTACTGATGTGTATACAGGGTGCCTGATAGGAAAAGTCCATCCTTTGATTTAGCAAAATTGTAAACACATAAATTGAACTGAGTCTCATCCATGATTTGATTAGTTTATTGTTATGGTGGGGACATGCTGTTTAGAGACAGACACTATCTTGTCCTATAGACAGAAGTGAAGTTGTTTGCTTGGTTAGATGCATTTCAAAGTGGCAAATGCTTTGATTCATGTCCAGACAAGTGTCTTTGTTGTCTTCTAAAGTTCCCTCACATATATATACCCAATTGTTTTCTCATAGAACAGGGCTCTAGGTTAATGGTCCTGCCATTTTCTTCAATTTTTCATGCCCACATTCTATGTTCAGAAGGATACAGTACAGTCCTTTCATGATTTAGTCCTAAAGCAACTATTGGTGTATTAAGCTCACAGATGCACTATGTATAGTTAAAACAAAAGCTGTTACCTGTATTTGCCTCAGGGTCCATAGGTAAATTGACCAAAACCCACCAAGGTTGAAGCTCTCTTTCCATCTCAGAGGCATTATCCCAAACAATTTTGCAAATTTCAGCAGGAAATATCCCTTCTTCACCTTCCCTGATAACTGCGGCATCCGCTGACTGCATCCATATTTGTGCTTGAGTACATCCAAGAGCCAGAGAAATGTTTGCACTAGCTGTGCCTGGGGCTTAATTATTACCTCATGGTCTTGCTCTTCTATAGTTTCCCATTTTGGTAATATTTTGGTTAGTTTCCAATGATTGTTACCTAGTGCTAATAAAGAAGATTGCAAAGGCTGCTGTAAATTAACTAATGACTTCCCTTTACAGTTAATTTGTTCATTAACATCTCTGAGTCCATTGTGTTTAAAACTCCCAATCCTGTTCCTAATATCCCAGTGAGGTCTCTCTTTTTCTTAAAACTAGAGGGCATATGGTTTTGAAGCTGAGTAGTCCATTCCAACAAAAGGAGTTTTGAGAAATGGGGCACATTCTGGCTAAAGGGCAGAAGCATTTACTTTCATTACCATTTCTACTTGCTTCAGAGACCATTCTGAGGTAGTTAGCAGTCTCTGAATTCCTGTTTCTTGATGGCATATGTCTAATTTAGTAATTGTGGGAAATGAGGGTTGTTCCTTTTTCTTTGAAATAACCAGAGTTTGTATTGCTTCAGCCCTCTCTGACACTGGTGGGGGTTGATTGGCTTTCATTTGTGAAGCTCTGTGCAATATTGAGTAACATTAAAATCAAGATCAAACCCTTTTGGCTTGCACATCCTTCAATTTTAAGTCTAAATTCAGGACATGTGGTCAAACATTGTCATAGCAATCCAGGACCAACTTGGATGAGTTCCATGGGTGGATGGTAAGGCCTCATGGAACCCATTTTGTACAAATGCATATTCACATCCCAAAGATTCCTTCCTTCCCACATACTTGCATTTGTGACCCTTAACATTCTGGCTCAAAGCCCTACAAGATAGGGATCATAGCTTTCCCTTGGCATTGATAAATTCCGGTAACATTGTACTGATGTGGTGTTGCTTTGGCTCTTATTACAGTCGTGGCAATGACCACAAGGGTCACAACCATCTGCATATGTCCATGATAGCTATAATAATCCATTACTCGCTGTTCTTGGTGAATTTCAGCTTCAGGTCTTCATTGTCTGGTGCAATTTCCCAAATTTTTTCAGGAGCCTTCTTCACTCAGGAGTGATGGATCCACGCCTTCTGTTCCTTGATCTTGACTGCTGTGAAGGTGGTGAGGGTACCTGGAATGGTCTTTCCCACTGGGTTCCAAAGTCTTCTTTGCAAAAGACTTACCATATACATAGTCCCAGGTTTGTACATCATGTACTGGTCCATCTAATTCTCTGCTATTGGGGCCCCAGCCACATATTTCCAATTTCTCTAAGTTGTTTATTTAGGGCCACCATTTATTTGTGTAGAGTTTGTTCCTCTACTTGAATGGGTGTTATTCCTTCTTGGACCGCATATGGTCTTCCCATACAATATTCAAAAGGGCTTAATTTCCCTTTTGTTCTTGGTTTTGTTAATTGTACTAGTCCAGTGGAAGAGCCTGGGGCCAAGGGAAATTTGCCTCTTGCCCCAGCCTAACAATTTGTGGTTTGATCATATAGGTTCATTTTCTTTATTTGGCCACTGGATTGAGGGTGGTATGGAGTATGCAATTCCCAATTTATTCCCAAGTGGTTGACTAATTTGCTGTACAATTTTTGAGATAAAATGTGGCCCTCTATCAGAAGATAAAGTGGCTGGGACTCCAAACGTGTATTATTTTCTTGTACAATGCCTTGGTCACCTCTCATGCCTCAGCTGTTCGGGTAGGGAAGGCTTCTGGCCATCCTGAAAAGGTATCTGTTAACACTAATAGGTAACAATATCCCCCTTTCCCTGGGCAATTCCGTAAAATCAATTTGCCAATTGCTGCCCAGGTCCATAGCCCTTCCCAGTTTGTCCAACTTTAGGCTTTGGCAAGTTTCTAGGATTACTTCAGAGGCAAAGACCACACTGACGAGTTACTTGTGTAACTGTGCTTTGTAATTTTCTAGCCAGAATTCTATCCTTTAAATAATTGCACAAGGCGTCCATTCCCCAATGTGTTTTCTCATGTTCTTTTTAAGCACTAGTGAGCACAACAAGTAAGAAGGTACTACAACTTTTCCTTCTTTGGTTACAGCCCACTCTTCCTGGTTATAAGTTGCTTCTTTTTCCTTAATAAGTTTTTCATCCTTTTTGTTATATACTGGCTTACCTTCAATAGAGATCTTTCCATCTGGAATTAATGCTGCCTCGACTATTTCATTGGGTTCCTCACCTTTGGCTGCATCTTTTGCCTCTCTGTCCACCAGGATATTTCCTTCTTCCAATTCTGAGCTCACTTTTTGGTGTGCCCTGATGTGCATAATAGCTACCTTTTCAGCTAACTGAACTGCATCTAATAGTTTTAGTATTTCTTGGGCATGTTTAATATTTTATCCTTGTGAGTTCAGCAGTCCTCTTTCTTTCTAAATTGCTTCGTGTGCTTGTACCACTCCAAATGCACACCTTGAGTCTGTATAAATGTTGATTTCTTTTCCTTTTGCCAGCTCTAAGGCCCGGGTTAAGGGGATTATTTCAGCTTTTTGTGCAGAGGTATTTGTTGGCAATGATCCAGACTCTATCACCTCTCTGCTTGTGGTAACTGCAGACCCAGCATGTCTTTTTCCACTGATGATACAGCTGCTCCCATCAGTGAACCAGCTCTCAGCCTCCTCGAGAGGGGTGTCCTTCAGATCCAGGTGACTGCAGTAGGTGGCTTCAATGGTCTCCAGGCAGTCGTGGATCACTGGTTCTCCCATGCTCCAGCTGAGGAAAGAAGCTGGGTTCACAATGTTGGTTACCACGATTTCAACATCATCTTGTTCTCCCAGTATGGCCTGGTACTTTAGAAATCTTTGTGGGGAAAGCCAATGTCCCCCTTTTGCCTCCAGGACTGCAGACACTGTGTGGGATACTAGCACGGTCATCTTCTGGCCCAGGGTGTATTTGTGTGTCTCTTGGATGTTCACTGCTCCTGCTGCAGCAGCTCTGAGGCACCCTGGCCACCCCTTGGCTGCCGTGTCCAGCTGTTTGGAGAGGGAGGTGAACTGCCCTCGGTACAGCCCCAGGTTCTGTGCTAGTACTCCCAGAGCAATCCCTTGTTTTTCGTGAGAAAACAGAAAGAATGGTTTACTCACATCTGGTAGTCCCAGGGCTGGAGCTGACATAGAGCCTTCTTCAGTGGTTGAAGGCTCGTGTTGCTTCTGTTGTCCACTGAAGATCCTGCTCCTTTCTGTGATTAGGGCATACAGGGGTTTAACAAACAATCCATAGTTATAAATCCACAGTCTGCGCCACCCCGTCATGCCTGGAAAGGTTCTCAGTCCTTTCACTGTCTGGGGTTTTGGGGTTTGGCATGTTGCTTCCTTATGGTCTTTCCCCAAGGTCCTTTGTCCAAGCACTGACTTCATAGCCCAGGTAAATCACTGTTTGTTTCACCATCTGGGCTTTCTTTTGGGATACCTGGTACCCCTGCAGGCCCAAAAAGTTTAGGAGGCTCACTGTCCAATGCACACATGCCTCCTGGGTCTGGGTGGCTATTAAGAGATCATCCACGTACTGAAGCAGCTATCCCTCTCCTGGTGGAGGTTCCCAAGACTCCAAATCCTTTGCCAGCTGTTCTCCAAACATGGTAGGGGAGTTCTTGAACCCCTGGGGCAGTACACACCATGTGAGTTCAGTGTTACGTCCAGTTTTTTGGATTTTCCCATTCAAATGCAAAACTTTTCTGGCTGGCTTCATGGAGAGGGAGGAAAAAGAAAGCATCCTTCAAATCTAAAACAGTAAACCAGGTTAGTTCAGGTGTTCAAAATTAACAAAGTGTAGGGGTTAGCAACCACTGGGTATAAGTCTTCAGTTATCTTATTAACACCTCTTAAATCTTGTTCTAACCTGTATGGTTCATCAGGCTTTTTCAGAGGCAAAATAGGAGTATTAAAATCAGATTGTCACTTTTTTAATAGTCCTCTTTGCAAGAAGTTTTCTATGATTGGGTTAATTCCTTCTCTATCTTCCCTTTTCAAGGGATATTGTTTGACCCTTACTGATTGTTCTCCTTCTTTAAGCCAGATTTGTACTGGTAGAGCATTCTTTGCTCTCCCTGGTATATTAGAGGCCCACCCTTCAGGGAGCACCTGATCTTTTATTCTTTTTAATAATTTCTTCTTCATTTTCAAATTAACAATTCCACATATTGTTGGTCTTATATCTCCAAACTAATTTTCCCATTTTTCAATATTATTTTTTCTTCCAGCTGCTCTAGGAGATCCCTGCCTAAAAGTGCAGATGGAGCTTTAGGCATACACAAAAATCGATGAATTCCCCACTGTTTTCCCAGCTTATACTTTTATGGTTTACAAAAATATGCTTTTTTTAGTAGCCAGTAGCCCTTTTACATTTTCCTGTATTATTGCTACTAGTTTCTTTATCTCTGGTTTACACCCCTCTTCTCAATTCCTGAAAACTCTCCAGGCCTCATCTAGCAAAGTCTCCAAGTTCCAACTTGCTGGGCCCCGCATCTTCTGGAGCTTTCACTTGATGTCTCTTGTAGATTGCCCTAAAAACAAATTTACCAAATGTTGTATTCTCTTATCAGATTCAGGATCCAGAGTGGTGTGTTGACGCCTTGCTCCTCACAGCTGGTCTAGAAATTCAGAAGGAATTTGAAAGGAATTCTGTTTAATACCATAAACATAAAATAGCATAACAGTAAATAGGGTGAATACTGTTGGGTTGGCTCTTGTGACACAGGAATTGGGAGGGGACTTCCATATTAAGGGGTGGTCTGAGAAATTCCTCTGTCTCCTCTTCCTGAGTTTCCATACAGTATGCCTTGTCAGGATGTGTACACCTTTGATTTATTGAGCATGTGCTGCAACACCTCTTGAGTTTTTTTCTTATTAGCTCTATTATTTTTTTTCAAGAACCAACACTAAAGGGCAGAGGGTGGTCTAATTCCACAAGCCCTTTGCCACTCATGGTGATTCCTAATGGTGAAAAACATGAGAGCATAAGGAACTTTATGCCATTTCTGCTCACACCTAAGGAAAAGCATCAGCTGTACCAAAGTGTTATAGTCCACCATCCCTGATGGGGGCCACTCCGCCCCCTCCTCAAGTTTATAAAGTGGCCACCTCTGTGTGCACAACTTAATTAGCTCTCTATCAGTTTCTATATCCTTATGATTCACCAGCTCTTTCCAATATGCCACAACACATCCTAAAGCACTACCTTTAGCAACCTCTTTGCTTTCACTTGCCCCCATATTGAAAATTCTTTTTCTCTCAATGCCTTTTAACCTTATCCCAGCTCTGGAGCTTCACCTAGCAGTAACTTGGTATGAAGACCTTCCACTTATACACCTGTCTGACCCACAGTTCTCGACAAACTACACAAAGAAACACAACTCAGGGGTTACAGTCACAGACCTCTCTCGGACAGGGAAGATCCTTTGTCCTGGGATCCCCCTCCCTGAACCTTCTATTCCTGGCATATAATTTTATCAGCAAAGGAAAAGGGAAGGGATAAAAGCAATCAACAAAATAAAGAGTTAACAGTGAAAACCAATGAACCAAATCACTTAAAATAACTCAAAGAGACACACATATTACAACCAAACACTCTTAAACAATTCACTTACAAAACTTTAACGGTGAAAACCAATAAACCAAACGACTTAAAATAACTGTAAGGGGCAGACATATTGCAACCAAACACTTTTAAACAGTTCACTCACAAAGCAACAAATTTATTCTTTCCCCCTTTAGTTACTAATCCTAGGTATCAAACCTGTCTCGTTATACCTAGGGTTAAAATTCACAATGCTCTGCCAAAAATCTATCAAACTTTGGCCAGAACACAATTTCTCTGCGGTGGGGGAAGAAAGCAGCTCTGGGCTCTCGTCGCTGCCTCACCCCTCTGCACTTAGAAACTAACCTTGCTTAGTCAAAACACCACCTTTCATACTAACAATTTGTAAAGCTTCACAAACAACTAACTATATTTTTTTACAAATCCACAATTCTTCTGCATACACACAGTTAAAATACACACACAGAGCCTAGTTCATACAATTCAAGCATAATGCCAGTGTTCCAAATTCCTCTGCCCTCCTGGGCATAGATATCCTTTCTACTACTCAGGTGTAAACCTCAAATTTTTTCACAACTTACAAATGCAAAACTTTTGCCAACACACTCCCAAAAGCACACAAACCAGAACACATATGACGCATCACTGACTCACAATTCAAACACAGAAAGTTCACAAAAACAAGCTGCACACTCAAACACACACATACATTTGGCACACACAAACTGTGATCAAGCCCACAGAAGGAGTCACCACACACCAATGCCTGCAAGCTTGGTGACCCAAACTGGAAATTACCACCACACCGCCTTTAAACCACAAATCAAACTGGAGCCACCACTGCTCCAGTACCACAGCAACACTGGCAATGCTGTTATTGCCACTGCCCGAGCTCTGCTGACCCACTGCCGTGTGAGCTCTGCTCCCGGGGCCACGACCGGCCCCCGCTATCCCCCACTGCGGGCAAGAGCTCCTGGAGCTGTTACAGCCCCACCTGGAACACAAACCAAAACCAAATTCCACAGAAACTTAAAAACAAATCCACTTATGCTTTTTCACTGTGCGCTCAACGTCTCGCAGTGTCTTACCAGTTTGCCTCTCTTATAGGTACCTATCTATAAGTTTTAAGCATACCTTTTTGTCCGTATCTCGGGCAGTTCTAGTTCTGCTCCCCGGGGTGCCAGTGAGGAAAAGGAGCCCTCTTCCTAGGAAGATCCCAGATGGGCGCCCTAGAGGGGTCCCGAACCCCGCTGGCCCCTTGGCCAGAGAGAACAGGAACCCACCAGAGTCACCAACTGAATTATCAAAATATGAGTATTGGTCTAATACCGACACTCAGCTGTGACAGACAAAAGACTCTCTAACAGTTTAAAGTTAGAAAGTGTATGTTTATTCAGCGCTGGGCAGCAGCGTGAGGTAATCCTCTAATACACACTGCAAAATCACAGGTGATCACTGTAATAAATGGAGCAGGGCCAAAGCCTTTATTAAATAGCAGCTCTTTTATTGAAGAATTGGGGGGGGGGGTCGCCAGGGACCGACACCTGCTGCTGCTTGCCTAGGCGACGCTGGAAGGAGGTTCCTGTGCAGTCCTGTCCAAGGGCAGGAAAGGGAGTTCCAACCTCACAGGCACGTCCAGAACTCCATTTGGGCTCGTTGGTCCAGGGGTGCCACTTTTCTCAACAGCTCCTTAGTTCATGGGTAGTTAGGACTTCCACTGAAGAGGTGTTTCTTGGGAACTCTGGAAACTTTGCATATGAGGCAGTGTCTTTTGATTGACAGGGGGCAGCAGCAGGCAGCCAGAAGCGAAGTGAGGGACAGGGCAGAAGTAGGAAGTGATTGAACTAGAACTGGGATTGTTTGGGAAAATACAAACAGATGGCCAACTTGGGGATACAGAACATGCATATCAAGAACAGTAAGTTGCTTAACATTTTAACAGAGGGGACAACTTTTAAAACTATTTGTAATCCTTAATTTTATGGCTGCTGAACCTATTTACCTCAATCTTTCCTCTTTTTCTTTGATCGGGTCTTCAACCCGCATCAAGTCACAATTTTTGGCTTCTTGGGAGTATAACTTTTGTAGTTCTAAATACAGGTTTCCACCTTATAATTGATTTTTTTATATTTAAGTACCTTTTGCATGGCATAGTTCCTACAAATGTTTCATATGGGCTCCCAACTCTTTTAATACATTCTTCTCCAATAACTTTATATTTTAAGTTCCATTGTTCTTTTCTTCGCTTTTGCCCAGGTAATCGAGATGTTTGGTTAGTTTGCTTCCAGTTTAAAATTTCTAAGGGGCTTAAACTGATTCCTTCCCATGGCCAAATTTCGGACATTTGCGTATTACCGCATACCCAGCAATTTGTTATGTTCAATTCTTTACTAATTCTTTCAACTAAATCTATGAATAAGTTTTTTCCCAAAGGTACTTCCAATTTGTTTTCTTTTTTGGTATTTATCACTAATTGTTTTTCTTTGATTAAATCTATTAATTTTCCTTGATTATTTTCGTGTTCAAAGCAAAGCCAGGCTTCCCCTATAGGACACTCTCCAAGTAACCGCTGCCGAAAGGTGGCAGTATTTTTAGCAATCCAATATGTTTTTCCACTTTCATGACAGGTGGAAATTTGGGAATGATCAAAACAGCTGGGGTTCACATTAGTGTGAATTCTTATTAGGGACTCTTGGGTTTCTCCATCATATAGTGGATGGTAACACTTGTTGCATTTAGCCTCTTCGCTGCTAACTAGATTGTTTGTTAGCAAGGCCAGCAACACTCCTCTCAAGAGTCCGGTATGAACTACTTTCAGTCTCACCCGGGCTTGCCTCTTGGAGGTGGGTATTCTCTTAGGTAAGATCTTACTTTCCCAGAGTTTTTTTCATCCCTTTCATATATTAATTTAGGTGTCCTTGGAGAGTGTTCTGCAGGGAAATTAGTTTTTATGTTTCGGCCAAATTCTAATTTGAGGATTTAGAAGGAAAATAGAGTGATACTTAAAATTGGAGAAGGATGTATGATACAAAACTGAATTTTGTAACGACAAGGACTATAGTGAACTGGTGGGAATTTAAGAAACTATAACAATTATGTAACAACAACGTTATAAAAACAACTAGAATTGGTATCAACTGCGTTACAGTGACACTTTATCTCTAAACTGGAACTGCTCAAGTCCTTTAGCTGTCTTTTTCTTTTTGCTTAAAGGTAAGTCGGAGGTCTGTAGATCCTTTTGTAATGGTCCACTTAGGTGCCTTTGGCTGAGATTCTGTGGAGTCTGATTCATCAAAGGGAGGTGGAATTGGTCCTTTAACTTGAGATATGTGAGTCCAACCCCTTTCTTTTGTTCTTACAGCAGTGTGTGTAGTTAGGAGGACCTGGAAGGGGCCTTCGTACCTAGGAGATAGAGATGTGTGACTCAAGGATTTTATGAGAACCCAGTCCCCAGGGTTGATTTGATGAGCGTTTGAGTCTAACGGAGAAGTTTGGGGAAGGTATCCTTTTTTTCTTTAGTTGCTCTATTGTTCTTCCAATAACTCTTAAATACACTTGGGTGGCAGCTTCTCCTTCTAGATAATTTGCAGAGCTAGAGGGGGTAATTAAAAAGGGAAGCCCAAACATCATTTCATAGGGTGAAACCCCTATATCTGCGCGTGGTCTGGTCCTAATGCGTAATAGGGCAAGAGGTAGACATTTGAGCCAATTCATTTGAGTTTCTTCGATTAATTTTGTTAACACATTTTTCAAAGTTTTATTCATTCTTTCTACCCGGCCGGAGCTTTGAGGATGCCATGGAGTGTGCAACCTCCATTTCAACCCTAGTGCTCCGATGACTCCATGTAATATCTGTGATGTAAAATGGGAGCCTCCATCGGAGTCTATGCAGTTAATTAATCCATATCTGGGGATAATTTGTTCAAGGATTATTTTTATGACCACTTCTGAGGTTTCTTTAATGGTGGGGAAGGCTTCTACCCAATGGGTAAGATGGTCCACGATAACTAATAGATGTTTAAATTTTTGCACTGGGGGCATTTCTGTAAAATCAATTTGAACACTATGGAATGGTCTTAAAGCTAACTCTCTTCCTCCATATTTGATTTTTCGCATAACTTTTTGATTAGCTTTTTGGCAAATTAGACACCCTTTAGTTATTGATTTAGCTAGATTATATATCCCAATACAAAAATTTTCTCTGAGAAAGTGGTCACATAATCCCTGAACACCCCAGTGTGTCAATTCATGGATTTCTGCTAATAATTTTCTGGCTAGAGCTTTATTTAAAAACTTGCGCCCATCTTTCATTACCCACTCTCCTTGATCTCCTTGATGTATTACTAACTTTTTTATCATTTTTAACTCTCCTTCGCTAAAAGTGGGCTTTGTAATTTCTGATTTCTCTGGTGTTTCATTTAATTTAAAGACTTCTATAGGCCCTTCGGAACTTAATGAGACTTCTTTGGCTATTTTGTCAGCATACCGATTTCCTCTTTCTTCTAAGGTATTTCCCTTTTGGTGCCCTCTTATGTGCACAACTGCAATTTCTGTTGGTTTGAGCAAGGATTCTAATACTGATTTTATTAAGGTTTTATGTACCAAATCTTTCCCCTTTGAGTTTAAATACCCGCGTTCTGCCCAGATTTTTCCAAATGTGTGGACTATTCCAAATGCATATTTTGAGTCAGTGTAAATGGTTCCTGGCTTCCCTTCTAATGAGTCTAGCCCTCTTTTTAACGCATAGATTTCGCAACATTGTGTGGACCAATTGGATGGTAGCTTTCCTTTCTCTATTACTTCTAGATCTTTTCCTTTTGCCCCTTTTACTACAGCATACCCGGATGCTCTTTTTCCATCTACTACTCTAGATGAACCGTCAGTAAACAGTATCTCTCCATATGGCAGTGGTGTACTCTCTAGATCTTCTCTTACTTTAGTTTGGAAATTTATGAGCTCCAGGCAATTGTGTTCTAGCTCTGGCAAGGGTTCCCCTGAGAGGAATTGAGCTGGATTTATACTTTTAGAGGTGGTTAATTCTATATTACTTGTATTCATTAATATGATTTCATATTTTAGTATTCTAGCTTCTGTTAGCTATTGCTGGGCCCCTTGACTGAGGACAGTCTTAATATCATGTGGTGTATATACTTTAAGTTTTCCCTGCAATGTTAGTTTTTGTGCATCTTCTATTAAAATTGCTGCAGCAGCAATTGCCTGGAGACATAGTGGCCATCCTTTTGCTACTGGGTGTAATAATTTAGAAAGGTATGCTATTGGCTTTCGACAGCCCCCCCATTCTTGAGTTAATACACCATAAGCTACTCCCCCTTCGGTGTTGGTAAATAGTTCAAACTCTTTTTTAAGATCTGGTAAATTTAGAACTGGGGCTGAAGATAATTTCTCTTTTAATTCTTCTAATTGTTTCTCGTCTTGTGCAGTCCAATTTATAAGTTCAGGGTTCACTAATTTTTCATAAAGAAATTTTACACTTTGAGTATATTTGTCTAACCATAATTTACAGTACCCAAACAGGCCTAAAAGTTTCCGAATGTCATGTTTGGTTTTTGGGGTTGAAATGGCTAGTAGGCCTGAAATTCTTTCGGGTTGAACTTTTTGTATCCATTTCCAATTATATGACCAAGGTATGTTACTTCTGGTTCAACAAATTGCAATTTGTTTCTGGATACTTTTAAACCTTTTTCTCCCAGGAAGTTAAGGAGTTTGATACTAGTTGTCCTGACTGACTGTTGCTCTTTCCCAGATATTAATAAATCGTCTACATATTGGAGGATTTGTGTCTCATTTTTGGGGGTGAACTGGTCTAATAGTTCTTATAGAGCCTGTCCGAAAAGATTGGGGGACTCCGTAAATCCTTGAGGTAGACGGGTTCATCTTAATTGTTGTTTTCTCTTCCCTCCTGGGTACTCCCACTCAAATGCAAACCAGTCACGGCATTCCTCCGCTAGCGGACACGCCCAAAAGGCATCTTTTAAGTCTATGGTGGTGAACCATGCATGTTCCCTGGGAATTTTATTCAACAGAGTATAAGGGTTAGACACTACAGGGTGTCTAATGATGGTCTTTTTATTAATTTCTCTTAGATCTTGGACTAATCTGTATTTTCCCTCTGCCTTTTTGACTGCTAAAATTGGGGTGTTATAGGGGGACATGCATGGTTCTAGCACACCTTCCGCTATAAGGTGGTCTATAATTGGAGCTAGTCCTTCTTTACCTTTTTCTGATATTGGGTACTGCTTCACCTTGACTGGGGTAGTCCCTTCTTGCATTTGCACTTTTATTGGTGTAATGTTTAAAAAGCCAGTTTTTCCTTCCTCTGCCCATACTTGGGGATTGATTTCACTCATATCTTGTTCAGTCAATTTCATAATACGTACAACCATTTTCCCATTTTCTGGAATAACTGCTATTCCTAACTTAATTTGCAAATCTCTCCCCAACAGATTCTTTTCCAAATGTGGTAAATAAATCATTTCTGCCACACACTGTTTCAAGTTTCCCTTCAATTTCACTCCTTCAATTATTGGTGCTTTAAAAGGCGTCCCTTCGGCTCCTATTACTTCACATGTTCGATTACTAATACGGACTCCGATTGGAAGGTCTTTCAAACTGGACCGATCAGCTCCAGTGTCAACTAGGAATTCAAAACTTAAATTCTGGGGACCAACATTGAGGTTTATCAAGGGCTCATCTAGATGTTTCATTGGGTCCCCTAAGGAATAGAGCCCCTGACACCCCTAATCTTCCCCTTTCAGAATTTTTTCCAAATGTTCTTGTTCCCTTTCTATCTCTTCATCAATTGCAATCTTTTTGCAGAACCTCCCGAGGTGACCTATTTCACCACAGTAATAACACCTGCCTTGAAACTTCCCGGGCTTCTGCCAGGGGTTGGCATTAGGACCTCCTGCATCTGGCGCAATCTTAGGCCCTTCTTCTCCTGATTCACATGGCTTCCCTGGCTTATTTTTACTTGCATTTATACATTCTTTGGCCACAGCTACCATCACTCGGGCTTTCGACTTTGCTTTTTCCTCTTCTCTCCTCAAATACACTCTTAGAGCCTCTTTAAGTAGATCATTTATTCCTTTCTCCTGCCAGTCTTCCATCTTTTCTAATTTTCTTTGGATGTCAGGCCAAGATTTGGTGACAAAATGTACTCTCAATACTGCTTGGCCATCCGGACTATCAGGATCTATAGTAGAGTACAGCTGAAAATTTTTCCTTAACCGATTTAACCACGCGGATGGAGTCTCATCTTTCTCTTGTACTGCCCCAAAGGCCAATTTGGTGTTACTTTGGCGAGGAACAGACTCTCTTATTCCCCTAACTATTAGGGCTCGATAGTCAGTCATATTTCGCCTCCCCTCTTCTTGGTTTGGATTCCATCCTGGGTCTGCGAGAGGTAGTTTATGGTCACCTGGTGGTCCTTGCCTGTTTTCCCTCTCCCATATGCGTAGACCGGCTTCCCTGATCATCCTAACTTCTTCTGGGTTAAATAATATATTTATAACCCAATTCATTTCTTTCCAGGTATAAATGCTAGGTCCTAAGAACTGATCTAGTTGTTCTGCAATACCTACAGGATCTTCCACTAAATTCCCCATTTCTCTTTTAAATCCTCTCACTTCTGAGGCTGTTAATGGTGCATCTACAAATCCAAATCTGCCCTCTCTTCCTCCCATAGGGACTTCCCTGAGTGGGAACATCCTTTCTGCCTTTGCTGCCCTTGACCTTGTATTATAATATGGTTCCTCTGTAAACTTACTATCTTGTGCTGGTGTAGGGTTCTGTAGATTACTGGAGGAAGCGCTACTGCTGGATGGAGATAGACTCAGTTCCCAACTGGGGGGACGTAAAGGAACGGCTACTGGTGGAGGTGCCTGAACCAAGGCAGAAGGAATTGGGGCTTGTGGGGATACCAGAGGTGAAGGCAAGCTGGGAAGTGGAGACATAGGTAAAAGAGACTGGTTTGGAATAGGGGTACTAAGGGAAGGTGGTGATGAAAGAGTTATGCTAGATGGTTGAAGAGGAAAAGGAACTGGAAATGCTTGAGGAGATGTGGGACTTAGAAACGAGGGTTGGGAGTTGTGGCCAGCCGGAGGAGGAAGAGGAGGACCTTGGGCATTGGCAGACGGAGGAGAGAGGTGGGTTTCAATGGGAGTGACAGATGGAGCAGAAGAAGGAAGGTAATTGGGGGTGTAGGTGGGCGGAGAAGAGGTAGAAGGAGGATTGACAGATGGAGCAGAAGAAGGAAGGTAATTGGGGTTGTAGGTGGGGGGTTCAAAGGAAATAGTGGGCGGAGGAGGGAGAGGAAGGGGTTGAAGGAGGTTGACAGCCGGAGGAGGAGGAAGTGGGGGATCAAGGGCATTGACAGGCGGGGGAGGAGGGGGAAGGTAATCAAGGGGGTCCCATTTACTTTCATTTTTCTCTTCTTTGTTACCTTGTCCCTTTTTCTCTGCTACTTTACATATCTTTACTGGTTTATCTTCTGCTATATTTTCTCTCCAACAAGCTGCGTATTTTAGTTGTTCCACATTTGATTCCCCATAAGTTTTTAAATACTGATTTAGCGTTGAACACATCCATGGATCTTGGGTACCTAACCACAGCCATGTTTCTGGTAGGTTTAACTTTGGCCATACTTCAACACAATAGTGGATCATTTTTATTTCATCTAACTTTTTAGTAGCTTCACAAGTATCCCAGTTATTTAACATTATTGCTAAAGGGCTGTCAGGAGGGATGTTCTTTACCTTTTTGTTCTCTTTTGCTCTACTCTTTCGGCTCATGCAAGCTCCCATATTGATTACTAAAACAGTATGCTTGCTTACACACAAGACTGCTACACTCACTCTACACAGTTCACTCACTTACACACACTGGTACAGCCACACTTTCCTTTTTCGCAAACAGAGAATTTACACACACACTCTCGCTTACACACAAGACTGCTACACTTACTCTACACAGTTCACTCACTTACACACACTGGTACAGCCACACTTTGCTTTTACAAACAGAGAATTTACACACACACTCTACTGGAATAGAATGAGTTAGGTCCTAGCGAGGATTGTGGTCCCCTTCCCCAACTGAGTGAGGATCGCGGTCCCCTTCCCCAACCGAGTCAGGTCCTAGCGAGAACTGCGATTCCCATCCCCAACTGAGTTAGCGAGGATCGCGGTCCCCTTCCCTAACAAAGTTAAACTGGGATAGAGCCGGTCTCTAGCCGGGCCCCGGTCGCCCCCTCCCTCTACTCTTCCCACTTGTCAGTGGGAGTTGGGTAAGGTCCCAGCGGGGCCCGGATACCCCTTCCTAAACCCTCGTCCCTGGGGGCTCGGTCACAGCTGGGCTCCGGCTGCCCCTTCCTGCACCCCCCCTCTTACACAATGTCGGGTCCTAGCGAGGGTCTCCCCCCCTTCCCCAACCAAGTCCTGGGTCCTAGCGAGGGTCTTCCCCCTTCCCCAGCTTTGGGCCTAAGCCCCAAGGAGACACCTCTTTCACACTCTAGGCCTTAGTAGACCTCACTCGCTTCCCCCTTTTCCCGGCCGGCCCCCTCGCGGGAATCCGGAACCGCGGTACTCAGGGGTCCTCACTCGCTTCGGGGTCTGAGCTGCCAGTCCCCATCTCATTCACACCACACTCGCTCGCCTCCCATGCCCGCCGCCGCTCTCCTTACCGGCGCTCCCAGCGTTGTCCTGGTCCCGCGCTGCTCCGGGTCCGGGGTGGCCAGCTGGCCCAGAGGGTCTCTTCGGGGTGGCGCCATCCCCTCCGATGTCCTCTTCTGGGTGTGGCTCCTCCCGGTCAAGCCCCCAAATAATTGTAGTAAACGGAGCAGGGCCAAAGCCTTTATTAAATAGCAGCTCTTTTATTGAAGAATTGGGGGGGGGTCGCCAGGGACCGACACCTGTTGCTGCTTGCTTAGGCGACGCTGGAAGGAGGTTCCTGTGCAGTCCTGTCCGAGGGCAGGAAAGGGAGTTCCAACCTCACAGGCACGTCCAGAACTCGATTGGGGCTCGTTGGTCCAGGGGTGCCACTCTTCTCAACAGCTCCTTAGTTCATGGGTAGTTAGGACTTCCACTGAAGAGGTGTTTCTTGGGAACTCTGGAAACTTTGCATATGGGGCAGTGTCTTTTGATTGACAGGGGGCAGCAGCAGGCAGCCGGAAGCGAAGTGAGGGACAGGGCAGAAGTAGGAAGTGATTGAACTAGAACTGGGATTGTTTGGGAAAATACAAACAGATGGCCAACTTGGGGATACAGAACATGCATATCAAGAACAGTAAGTTGCTTAACATTTTATCAGAGGGGACAACTCTTAAAACTATTTGTAACCCTTAATTTTATGGCTGCTGAACCTATTTACCTCACTGCTCTCCTGCAACAAGGCCCCAGCCGAGCCATATCCACAGTTGTGTCCATGGCTTTCTAACCAATTCCCAACACAAAGCCTCTCAGGCCTCTGGGCACAGCAGGGGCCACAAGGCCACGAGTTCAGGGCTGCTCTCAGCCAGTTCCTGCCTGCTGCACTGCTCCTGGGGTGCCGGGGGTGGCCCTTGGTGACACGGGCGCTTCGTGTCATGGCCCTTAGTGATGTGGGACATGATGGTGCCCAGAGACCATTGTGACATCAGGGAGCCCCACCCTGGCCTGGGGGTATTTAAGGGGCGCAGAGGCCTGGAGTGCTCAGTCCAAGGAGAGCCACTCTCTGAGGAGGAAGCAACTCCCTGGACCTGTCAGCGGTTGAGGACGGTCGAAATTACGGAGAAGATGGAGGAGAACCAGGAGCTCTCCCAAGCAGAAGAGACCATCATGGTCCTTCCAAAGGACAACCCATCTGATGAAGAGCTGTCCCCAGTGCAAGAGGTCATCGAGGGTCAACTGCCCCAATGGGATTGCTATGAGCATGAGAAGCTTTCCCCAGATGTCAAATATGAAATAGTTCCATGCTTTGGGGAAGATGGTGATGACGAAGACATGTCCCCATGGGAAGCAAATGACAACAAACAGCTCTCCCTGTGGGAAGGATGTGAGCAGGAGGAGGTGATGAGGAGGGCCCTGCTCGGTGGTAGGGACAGCCATTCAAGCTCCTCACCTGAGCTGCAATCACTGGGGACACGGGGCCGGCTCAGTGTCCCGTTCAGTACTCCAGCCAGCAGCCAGGCTCAGCTCTCCATGAGGCAGAACAGCCCCAGGGAGCCCCTGAACCAGGCTGTGCTGGAGAAGCAGGCACTGGGGCAGCAGCAGCAGCAGCAGGGAGCTCCTGAAGGGGCCGCAGCCGAGGCCTGGGGCCAGGGCAGCGGCGGCTCCCCAGAGCTGGAGCGCAGCAGCAGCAGCAGCGCGGCCATGGCCTGGTTCATCCCCAGGGACGTGGTGGTGGCCAAGGCCGTGGGGCTGGCGGGCAGCAGAAGCAGCAGCAGCAGCTCTCTGGGGCTGGCGTTCAGCATGGCTGCAGAGAGGCAAGCAGCAGTTCCCCCAGAAAGGGAAGGGAGCTCTGGGCTTGCCTTGCACAGCCCTCCCAGGCCCCGGCCTGCCCAGCCGGGAGCCCAGGCCCTCCCCGGGCAGTCATGTGCCCCCGGGAAACGTCCCTCCCGCTTCAGGCGCGCGCTGCGGGCGCTGCGGGGGCTGCTCTGCTGTGGCTGCCTGAGGCCACGGGCCCAGGAATAAAACAGGGGAGGAAGAAGATGAAGGAGATAAACGCGAGATAGTGACAAAGCAGATGAAGACGAAGGCAACAAAGACAACAAAACAAAGGCGAAGAACATGACGATGACGAAGCAGATGAAGACGAAGACCATGAAGACTAAGAATACAGAGAAGACAAAGAAGAATAATTTCAAAAGACATATAAGAAGAATAGTCACGAGTTTAACAATAGAGGAATAGTTGTAAGAATTGAAGAATTCATAGAAGAAGAGAGGAATAGGAATAAGAATAAGAATAGGAATAGGAATAGGAATAGGAATAGGAATAGGAATAGGAATAGGAATAGGAATAGGAATAGGAATAAGAAACAAGAATAGGAACAGGAATAAGAATAGGAGTAGGAAAAGGAATCTAAGAAGAATTTAGAAACATAGAGAAGAAGTGGAGAAGAAAAGTTAGAATAGCAAAGAAGAAAAAGAAGAAGAGTAGTTAGATAGCAAAGAATAGTAGTTATAAACAAGGATAATTAAAAATATAAGAATAATTTCAGGATACAGACATGAAAATAAACATGAATAAATAAATAAAACTAGCAAATTTCTTTATTGTATCTCAGGTATTTATATACAGTCTGTGATATAAAAACATGAATATACAATATTTTGTAGTGGCGAATACATTATAATTTCCCAGAAAATGCACAAATTACTGAAGAATTTGTGTATTTCCTAATAAGGTTTGTGAGACACAAGACAAGAGTCTCTGTATTTCATGCCCTGCCTCTCCGAGGTGCTGCTGTGTCCCCTCAGTGCCGCTGGTCCCTGTGGGCAGGGGCTGCTCAGCCCCAGCGGCAGCGGGAGAGTTCCTGGCGGGGCCGGCAGGGCAGGGCTGTCCCTGCTCTCTGCAGCAAACGAAAGGCGCCGCTGAGCCCGGCGGAGAGAGAGCTGTGCTGGAAGCGCTGTGCAGCAGGGCTGGGCAGGGGCACAGCGCAGCCACCCCAGCCCCGCTCGGTGCTGCCTGTGCCCAGGAGCCCGGCTGGCTGAGAAAGGCAGCGCCACTGGCCGAGGCTGAGCAGGGACGGCTGCTCCTTCCCAGGCTCGCTGCGGCTGCACAGGTGCTGCAAAAGCTCTTCTCAGCGTTCTCACTGCCATTCAGCACACGGAACATCCACCAGAAGGTGCTTGCAGCTGGCCCTGGGGCTAAAGCCTTGCCCCCTCTACTCCCCTGTCCTTGCCCAGGGCCTGCTCAGCAGGAAGCAGCTGAGGAGTCACTTCTGGAGCCTGTTCAGCTTCTACACCAACAGAATGGTTGGGGATGGCTGGGACCATACAGCTCCTCTAGTTCCAGCTGATTATCTCGTGCTTGGCATCTCCCTCTCTCTGACTGGTCTCTTCTCTTCTCTTCTCTTCTCTTCTCTTCTCTTCTCTTCTCTTCTCTTCTCTTCTCTTCTCTTCTCTTCTCTTTCTTCTCTTCTCTTCTTTCTCTTCTCTTCTCTTCTCTTCTCTTCTCTTCTCTTCTCTTCTCTTCTCTTCTCTTCTCTTCTCTTCTCATTTTCTCATTCTCTCTTCTCTTCTCTTCTCTTCTCTTCTCTTCTCTTCTCTTCTCTTCTCTTCTCTTCTCTTCTCTTCTCTTCTCTTCTCTTCTCTTCTCTTCTCTTCTCTTCTCTTCTCTTCTCTTCTCGTCTCTTCTCTTCTCTTTTCTCTTCTCTAAGTAAAATCTATGTTGTTTAATAAATTCCTCCTGGTGCCATCCCATGGTCTGATATGCCCCTTATTCAGGGCATAGATATCTCTCCCTCATTGGATTGTGACATGTGACATGTGGACAGGGACACCTTCCACTATCCCAGGCTGCTCCAAGCCCCAATGTCCAATCTCCCCTGGGACGCTTCCAGGGATCCAGGGCTGGATGCAGCTTCTAGGGGCAATGTGTGCCAGAGCCTCCCCTGCCTCATAGGGAAGAATTACTTTGGAAAAACCTCTCAGAATTCATTCCCTGGAGCCATGCCGTCCCCCTTAAACAGGAATGCCCCCCACACAACCCGAATCCAAAAGTCAAAATCACTGCAGGGAAGGATATCTCTTTATGAAGGGACAAATCATCCACCTCTTGTCAACACAGCACACAGTATACAGCAATTTTAAACGATCACCCAATCACTTTGTTCTTCTCCAGCCATTTCAGTTGCCCAAAATGAAAACACAGATCCAAGCTCCCGCTCGCTTCTTCCTAAGTACATCTCACCAGTCACACAGTCATTCACAGAGGCAGGACCCAATCAAAATAATGATTAAAATAGCAGCAATAAACAAGGACTGGCCCAGTTCACCCAAAGAACTGCTGGTGGATCTCCCTGACAGAACAAACCCTTTCTGTGGCCACTGCACCCACCCGATGATTGCAAGCAAAACTGCCCAGGCTTGCGCTGAGCACAGAACGTCTCTGTGTCTTGTCAGCTGCCTTTTAGCCATGTGTAGGCCTGACAGGCATACACATCATTTTAAACGTACAATTTTGTCTGCAGACCAGCAACATGTGTTGTCTGTCCCTGAGAGGCATGTTACATTTGTCTTTACAAATAAGTTGTAGATCTGTTGGTAGACAAAGTTAGCACCTAGAGATAAAAGAAACAATGGAAGGGATTACACTGATTGATGAATGGATAAAGAGATTTGCCTTTACAAACAAACTGTAAGTTTGCTGGTAAATGAAATTGGGTAACAGAAGATGAAAGAAGCAACAGGGCTGGAAACTATGAATTCTATAAGAATTAAAAATTAAAAGGAAGGGCTATACATTAGAGGGGAATGTCAGGTGTCAGGTGTTCTTGGAAGTCTGTGCCTCTTGAGTACTTCAGCCAATGGGGAAAGAGAGAGGGAAAAGCGGCCGGGAAAATAGAATAAAAAGGGAGGCTGTGTCCTCCAAAATTTGAGAGATCCCAGGGGAATGCCCCAGGGCCTCTCCCTGTATTCAAATAAGCAAAAAGGACTCCTCTGTCTCCTTTTAGGACATAAACCTCTGGCGTTTGTGGATTAATTTTCCTTACAACTGTGGGCTCGTCTGGGATATTTCCACTGTCTGGGGCGACAGGCAGTGGGTGGAGCTGAAGGCGCCTCACCCAGTTTCGGTGATCAGCTCCCCCGGGTGCCGGCTGGCACCGGGCGATCGATTGGGTTCCCGAGACTGTCCAGGAGACAGACGAGTGGCGGACCAGGGGGGTCCGTGAAGCGTCCGCAAAGAAGGACCACTGAAAATCTCACCGGTGAGTAAAAAGGGATCCTCGTGGAGCAAACCTGGGAGGCTGCCCATGGAGGGCAGCACAGGTACACCTGGGAGGGCACACATGGAGGGGTACACAGGTAAAACAGGGAACCCAATGAGGGTTGGAAGGGTGAAGCCGGAAAAGGGCTGCAGCAAAAAGGATCCCATAATACCCCCGGAGAGTCCCTTGGGGAGAATGCTGAGGTCTTGGGATAGATTGTATGTTCACTCAGGAGTAACTAGGGAAATAATGGTAAAATATTATTATTTTGTGTGGCCGGAGTATAAGTTGGAAAAGGGGCTAATGTGGCCATGTTATGGATCAGATAAAATTCATTTGTGTCGTATTCTGTGATGGTATTTAGAGGAGAATTGGAAGAGATGGATTGAAAGGGAATGTGGATTAATATGGTTTAGACAAGCAACAGGAGAAATCTATGTTTTAAGAAAAAAAGAAGAGGAAAAAGGGGAGGAGGAGGAAAATGGTGAAGATTGGGATGTTTTTCAGCACTTTCCCCCGCCTTGCTCTCCAGTGTTGCCAGCTGACCTAGGGCCTGTTGCAGGTCCCCTGTATCCTCAACTTCCAGAGCAAAGGGATAATGGAACGGTTATTCCTACAGCCCCACCTGAGAATAATTATGTTGCTGGGGGAGGGGAGCAGCATGTGGTATTACCCCCTAGAACTAGAAGAGGAACTCAATTTTGGACATCAGAAGTTCCCCTAGAGACCAGGGTACACCAGATACCACTCTGCCAGGTTCCTTTGGGGGGTCTAGGAGGAGGATTTGGGTTTATGATTGTACCACTTACTACCCAGGATATAAGAGGACTGAAAAAAGAATTACCCCCATATTTGATGATCCCATAGGGGTGGGGGAAAAGATAGAGGAATATTTGGGAAATGTGGATTATACATAGAAGGATTGGGATTTTCTTTTGGGAATTTTGTTTGGGTCATCAGAGAAACAGATGATTTTGCAGAAAGCTCGTCAGCTGTGGGAGGATGAACATCCACAGGCAGCAGGGGGGGCTGGACCTAATGCACCTACCGTAGATGGTGCCATCCCCCAGACGGACCCCCAGTGAGACCCAAATAACCAGGCTAGTCTGGCTCTCCTCTGTGATTACCGTGCTTATCTGATCAGGGCAATCAAGTCAGCTGCTCCCAAAGCTAACAACGTAGCTAAGGTTATGTTGTTAGAACAGGAGAAACAGGAAAGTCCCTCTCATTGGTTGGAGAGTGTTAGGGATGCCTTGAGGAAACATGGGGGGATGGATCCTGAGGGGCTAGCCTTTGACACATTGCTGAAAGTGCAATTTGTTACTAAGGCTTGGCCTGATATAAGGAAAGGAGTACAAAAAGATGAAGAGTGGCAAAATAAGCCTCTGGAAGAATTGATTAGAGAAGCACAGCAGATATATGTAAGAAGGGATGAGGAAAAGGCAAAGGTTAAGGCAAGGATGATGGCAGAGTTTTTGCAGCCCTGGAGGAATAAACCGCAGGGTCCAAGGGGTCCCCCGGGACAGAAAGGATGTGGTCGGCCACAGGGAAATGGCAGACACATTCCATCTTCAGCAGGGGATAGCCAATCCAAACCCCGGCTGGGGAGGAACCAGTCTGCTATCTGCAGGGCAGAAGGGCATTGGAAAAATGAGTGTCCGCAGAAACAGCTGGACCCTCAGGAGGAGGAAGTCCAGAGGATAATGGAAATGGATTGTTAGGGTTGTCAGGGGCTCCTATTATATCAAGGACCCACCACTCAGGAGCCCTTGGTAACTTTTAAGGTGGGTCTGGATCGAGAGGAGGTGTGTTTTCTGGTAGACACAGGGGCTTCTCGATCCACCTTAAATTTTATACCTAGGGGTGGAAAATTGTCAAAGAGATCTGTGGTTATTCAGGGAGTGAGTGGAAAGGATGAGCGAATGTATTTTATTCAACCACTGTTAATCAATGTGGGGGTCAAGTGTGAACTGCATGAATTCCTGTTTGTTCCTAATTGTGATTGTAATTTACTGGGAAGAGATCTGATGGCTAGAATGGGAATGCAAATTAGTATTGTAAGAAGTGACACGGAGTCCAAAACTGTAGTATCTTTGTGTAAAATATCTGAGAAGGCTTATACTGAAATCAACCCGGAAGTGTGGGCAGTCCCAGGGAAATATGGAAAACTAGATATAGAACCTCTCCAAATTACTTTAAAGCAACCGGGATAAGTGGTGTCTAAAAAGCCATATCCTCTTTCAAGGGAGGGAAAGAAGGGGTTACAGCCTGTTATTGAGTCCCTGCTAAAAGCGGGTCTTTTGGAGCCATGTATGTCTCCTTATAATACCCCTATCCTGCCAGTTAAGAAACCAGATGGAACATACAGAATGGTGCAGGATTTAAGAATAGTAAATGAAATTGTCAAACCAAGGCATCCCACAGTTCTGGATCCATATACAATCCTGAATCAGATCCCTTCTACACATCGATATTATTCTGTACTGGATTTGAAGGATGCTTTCTGGGGGTGTCCGATTACAGAAGATAATAAACAGTATTTTGCTTTTGAATGGGAACAGGAGGAAGAAGGGAAAATGATAAAACAACAGCTGACATGGACAGTCCTTCCTCAAGGATATATAGAGTCACCAAGCTTTGCAGAAAATATTGAGAGAATTCACTCCACACTTAGGAGTTAAGCTATTGCAGTATGTAGATGATTTGCTGTTATCGGGGGAGCAGGAAAAGGTGGTTGAAGAGGCTACTGTAAAATTGCTTAATTTCCTTGCGAATAAAGGACTTAGAGTGTCTAAAAAGAAAGCTCAGTTAGTAGAAAATAAGGTCAAATATTTGGGACACATTCTGACTGAGGGGTTATGGTGTATTGATCCAGAAAGAATAGTTAAATTTTGCAAATACCATTACCCCAGACTAAAAAGGAGCTACGACAATTTTTAGGGTTGGTGGGGTACTGTAGAACCTGGATCGAGGATTTTTCTGTTGTGGCTAAACCTTTATATAACTTTTTAACCCAAAACAGTCCTAATGTCGTGGTATGGACACCAGAAGGAGAGCAAAGCTTTAGAAAATTAGAAGACAAATTAGTTAATGCCCCAGTCTTAGATCTTCCAGATGCAGAAAAAGAATTTCAACTACATGTGGGTGTTGAGCTGGGTCATGCTAAAGGAATTTTAGTGTAAGAGAATGAAGAATACAGAGGTCTGTTACCTATTTTTCTGAGTTGTTAACCCAGCAGCCAGAAGCTGGCCTCATTGTCTGCAGAAACTGTGACCGCAGCTCTGATAGGGGCTGACAAGGGGACGGTATCTAATTGTAAAAAGTTTAGCATCCAATTAAAGCTTTGTTAACTGAGAGAGCCTCTAAGTGGATGATGAGTGCTCAATTACTACAATATGAATCTTGTTTAATGGAACAGGAGGATTTAGAATTTAAAAATGGGGCAAATTTAAATCCAGCCTCCTGTTTAAATGGCCACGAAGAAAGGGGGAGGCAGGAGGAAAGTCATGATTGTATCCAGGTTATATATCTACAGACTAAAGCTAGGGAAGATTTGAGAGGTACTCCCTGGCCTGAGGGAGGGAATGTGTTCATTGATGGGCCTTCAAGGGTAATAGAGGGAAGCTGTTTACAGGATACTCTATCATGAATGGGAAACAATTACAGGAAGGGGGGACATTACCCCTGCCTGGTCAGCTCAGACAGCTGAGCTGTATGTGCTTATCAGACTCTGTGAGTTATACCAGGACAAGACAGTGAATGTTTTTACCGATTCTAAATATGCATATGGGGTGATACATGCATTTGGGAAACTATGGGAAGAACGAAGTTTCCTTACCCTTGCAATTCTCAGCCTAGTGGGGGGGGGATGATGTGCATTTGAAACATTGTGAGGCTGGGATACTGTCTCTTGTGAAATCTCTTCCACAGGCGGCTCAGCTGGCACAGGCCCTGCCTTTGGACTTTGCTGTTCACGACATCCAGGCAGGAGATGGGATCCTAGTTAAGGAGGGGAAAGAAGCACCGCTGGTGGTGAAGTGGCATGGACATTTCCAGGTGTTGCTGACCACAGAAACAGCCGTGAAGACAGCTGAACATGGGTGGACCCATCACACTCGGGTCAAGGTCTCTGAGGCCCCAGAGATTTGGACATCTCAGCTGAAGGAGAAGGACGGGAAGCCACGAGTGACACTCAGCTGTAGTGGACTGGAGCAGTAGTGAATGCGTCGACATCAGGGGAAGCCTCGTGTGCCTACCCACGGACTACCTGCTGAAATGGTTTGTGTGGGCATCCCACCTCTCGGATCTCCAGTCACTGGGGGGCCAGCCCTTTGCTGTCACTGTTTTCTTTATGTTAGGCTGTTTCTGTGCCTTCACTCACCACAGGTGCAGAAGACAATGTGAAAGTAAAAATTAGGTAACGAAATTACATTACACCATTCAAATGTTTCTCTTAATGATCTTAGCTTTATACTGTCAGTAAGGGTGAAGCCAAGAATGGAAAATAAGTTTTTAAGCTTAGGAGGAGAAGTAGCAAAAACCTTTAACCTTAGCAATTGCTGGGTCTGTGGGGGGCCAGAGGAATCTGAAAACTAGCCATGGGTGCCAGCCCAGTCAAACCTAAATGGTGGGTTAGCACCCTGAGTGAAGTCCATAATGGAACAGGATTCTGGGATGAAGAAGGAAGTCTATGGCGGCTTCATTCTTCTGAAAGAGGTACTTATTGTCTAAATAGAACAGGAAGCATATACGTGGGGAAAAGTGTTTGTGACTGGACTTTATCTTTGGGTTTAGATTGTTGGACCCCCAAATGCCTTCCTTATGATTGTTCCAGATATCAGGGCAGATGGAATCAAACTCATGTTAAGCTCTCAAATGGTAGCTGGGTAAAATGTTCCTACCATACTTACCAGAAAGATTTGGAAGGCTGTAAAGCAGTGGGGAGGGATAAGTTTTTTGACTCCTTATTTTTAAGCTGCCCCCGAGATAATTCCACAAGTAGGACACATGTTGTTCGTGACTATCAGTGGAAGTGGCAACACCGGAATGGAACTCGAACTCTTTTTAGCAGGTTCTGGTCCCAATCTAATAAAACAGATCTGGGATGTAACTGCAGCTGGAAACCTCATGTGGGAACATGGAAGTGCAAATACTGTGATTCTTTTGGTGGGGCAACTATTCTTGGGGGACCATTAGGCCCAGGAAGCAAGCTGTATTTTGACCCCCCAGTAGATCATGAAAATTGGGAAGGTCCCTTTACCAACGGGACGTGGGCTTTAAAGGGGCATTGCTGGATTTGTGGCCAATATGCCTATCGCAGGTTACTCCCAAACTGGTCAGGAATATGTTATGTGGAGTATATTAAACCTCTGTTCTTTCTGCTACCACAAGTTCAGGGAAACCAGTTAGGAATCAATGTATATGATGATCTAATCAGGGAAAAGCGGTCAATTGATGTATCCCTGGCTGGGGGGAGCACCCAAAAGTGGGGTAATGATGAGTGGTCACCTGAACGAATCATACAACACTATGGCCCAGCCACTTGGAATCCTAGTGAATTAATATCAGGTGTCAGAGAACCCATTTATAATTTAAATCGGATAATTAAGTTACAAGCTGTCTTTGAAATAGTAAGTAACCAGACAGCTACAGCTCTTGACCTTCTTGCTGACCAATGTACTCAGATGAGAAATGCAATATTTCAACACCGGATGGTATTAGACTACTTATTAGCAGAAGAAGGGGGCGTGTGTGGCAAATTAAATAACTCAAACTGCTGTTTGCAAATAGATGACTATGGAAAGGTGGTGAAACAAATAGCAAAAGGAATAAGAAAGTTAGTTCATGTACCTGTCCAAACATGGAAAGGATGGGAATGGGACATGTTTTCATGGCTACCTGGTGGACTGTGGGTTAAACAACTGCTTTTTTTTCTTCTTATGTGCTGTAGCAACTCTAATCTTTTTACCATGCATGATCCCTTGCTTAATACAACTTATTCAACATGTGATCAAGGGGATGCAGGTTATAGCCATGCCTACTGACCAAGAGATGGCTACAAAAGGACAGAAATTGATGTCATTGCAAATAATTGCAAAACCAAAAAGGACACAAGAACAAGAAATTAAGACAATGATAGCTAAAGTTTGTAAAGACAATTACTAAAAATAAAAGAGGAGGGATTGAGAGGAATGTTACATTTGTCTTTACAAACAAACTGTAGATCTGTTGGTAGGTAAAGTTAGCACCTATAGATAAAAGAAACAATGGGAGGGATTACACTGATTGATGAATGGAAAAAGAGATTTGCCTTTACAAACAAACTGTAGGTTTGCTGGTAAATAAAATTGGGTAACAGAAGATGAAAGAAGCAACGGGGAGGGGGAAAACTGAATTCTACAAGAATTAAAAATTAAAAGGGAGGGTTATACATTAGAGGGGAATGTCAGGTGTCAGGCGTTCCGGGAAGTCTGTGCCTCTCGAGTACCTCAGCCAATGGGGAAAGAGAGAGGGAAAAGCGGCCGGGAAAATAGGATAAAAAGGGAGGCTGCGTCCTCCAAAAATTCGAGAGATCCCAGGGGAATGCCCCATGGACTCTCCCTTTATTCGAATAAAGCAAAAAGGACTCCTCTGTCTCCTTTTTGGACATAAACCTCTGGTGTTTGTGGGTTAATTTCCCTTACAACTGCTTGGCTATCAGCTTCTCATATGAATGGAGGAAACCAGGTTTGGTCCTCAGTGCAGGTTTTATATCTAAGTCCTCTGAGGTGGCTTGCATGTTATCTGAGCATAGGTACAAGCACCTTGCAGAATCATCCCTTCAGAGCTTCTACAGTTGTTTTTTCTCTGTGTCTGAAAAGTTCTGGGCTGATGATGTGGTCAGAAAGCTTATAATGGGGATTGTATGGTCATGAAAAGAAAAGAAGAGGGGAAGGAGCATTGGAGGGGGGCTTCTGCTCATATGTGAGCAGACGGTGATAAAACCATTCTGAGGAAAGGTGTAATTTTTGAAGGCTTATTGGCACAATTTGTATCTTGAGAAAAAAATGCGACCTTTGTGCAGTATTACTTGAATTATCTGTGAAGTGTTTTGAGGGTGGAAAATGCTCTGCACAGACCCTACCAGCTGAAATCCAAAGCTTTAAGTCGTGATTGGCATCCAACTGCTTCCTGAAGGGTTTGGCTTTGTGTTACAGCACAAACCATAGAAAATCGTTGGTTTCTGCTTCTAAGCTACAGCCAGACCCTTGTAGGAACAGCTGATGAGCTTTAGCCTTGAGGTAGGCACAAATCAAACAAATGTTGCAACTCAGTCCAAGTGGTTGACTCCATCTGTCTGTACTCAGAGGGATCTCTGAACAGCTCTGACCCTAGACTGGTGACAGGCTGCTATTAGAAGTGTCCTTTGGTAAGTCCCAAAGCCGTAGTTCATAGAAACCAAACAAAAATAAGGGCTGTATTTTAACATGTTAGTGGGGAGCACGATGCAGTCATTGCTGTATGTAGCGGTGCAAGCACATTACATGCTGTGTGGTTAGTGTTTAAACTTGTCACTTTTTCTTCTGAACAAGGACTGATGTCACACACACCAACACCTGAGAGCTATTAATAGGAGCGTTTGAGACAGAAAAAATCCCATACATATACACCGTGTAAGTCTTCTAGAAAGCTTTGCTGTTGGGGAGGTTTGGCTGATAAAAGAAGGCCAAATTGTAACGCTCTTGGCTTTAGACGGGAGCCTCGCAGAGAGGAGGGCGTAACCATCTTCCTTCAGGAAGCTCAAGACACAAAAACTCCTGCCAAGGAAGCCCCCCCTTCTCAGCGCCCCGGAGCGCGCTGTGCGCCTCGCTGCCGCGGCGGCGGCTCCCGCTGGGCCCTCCCGGCCCGGGTGTCCTCGCACGCCCGGTGCCCGTGGCGGGGGCGGCCCCGGGCGGGCCAAGGGCGCCTCTGCCGGGCTCGGGAGGCGCTGCCGCTCCCCGCCTCCTCCGCCTGGCAGCCGGGCGGGCAGGCATCAGGAGAGGGAGAACGAGAGGGAAAGGGAGGGCGCGCAGCTCGCCGCCGCCCCGGAGCCGTGGCAGCGCGGCCGGCCTGGGCGGCAGCCGGATCCGGCCCGCCCGCCCGGCAGCGGGAGCGCCTCCGCCACCGCCGCCCGCCATGGAGCTCTCCCTGCGGCTGCTCCTGGCGTCCTGCCTCTCGCTGGGGGCGGCCGCGGAATTTGACAGAAGGTAGGCGCGGGGAGAGCGGGGGCGGCGGCCGGGACCGGCCGGGCGGGCGAAGTCTCCGTTCCTTTAGGGAGAGCGGAGGGAGCCCGGGCTCTCCCCTTGCTGACGCGGGGCGCTGTGGTGGCCCCCGGGCTCCTGCTTGGCATCGGGGCTGGGTCCTGGCGAGGCGGGGCGGCCGGAGCCCTCGGCGGGACGCGTGTGGCGCTCCCGGTGCGAACAGCGGTGCCGGGCGTGGGCCGCACCTGGAGGCGCGGGGCCGCTCCCAAGCCCCCCGGCACGGAGCCCTCAGCCTCCCGCTCTCCGAGTGCCTCTCCCGAGCCCCCCGGCACGGAGCCCTCAGCCTCCCGCCCTCCGAGTGCCGCTCCCGAGCCCCCCGGCACGGAGCCCTCAGCCTCCCGCCCTCCGAGTGCCGCTCCCGAGCCCCCGGCACGGAGCCCTCAGCCTCCCGCTCTCCGAGTGCCGCTCCCGAGCCCCCGGCACGGAGCCCTCAGCCTCCCGCTCTCCGAGTGCCGCTCCCGAGCCCCTCGGCACGGAGCCCTCAGCCTCCCGCCCTCCGAGTGCCGCTCCCGAACCGCTCCCGGAGCCCCCCGGCACAGAGCCCTCAGCCTACCGCTCTCCGAGTGCCGCTCCTGGAGCCCCCAGCACGGAGCCCTCCGAGTGCCGCTCCAGGCTCGGCGCCTCAGCGCGGGCTTAGGTGTAAGAGGAGTTCATTTCTCTGGCGGGGCCGCGTCCCGCAAGAATTAAAAACAAAGCGCATCGCGTGCTGTAGAGATAAAATGAGTTTATTGGCGCCCGGAGGCGCTGCGAACAGACGGCGGCGGGGTCGCGGCTCAAGTCCTGGCACGAAGCTCGGGGCGCGTGTGCCCGCGGGCCGTGTCGCGCCGTGTCCTCCAGGGCTCGTGTGCTGTCAGTGTCGCGACCCTGCGCCGTGCGGGGCAAGCGGCCAGCGCCACCCCCGCCCTTCCCAGGGTTTCCTTTCTTTTTTTTAATAAATAAGGATTTGCTCAAACGCAGCGCTCACGGGATTCCAGCCTGTCGTTAAAAGACATTGCTGATTCGTGTCACTAGTTTATAACTGCGTGAGGCCGTGGTATGTTTTCTTTGGAACTAGGGAAGAGTGCAGCTCTCCTTTTATACTTAATTTCTGCTTAAGAGTCCAAGAACCTTTTGTTTTCATTCTTTTTTTCCCATTAATGTTTCGGTGAGACAGGTTGGCCATATCAGTGAGAAAATTTTGCCATATATTGTGAACTGAAACAATGCCTAAACTTTATGATGGCATTTATTCCATACTATAAATTCTGTTTCAGACTTCGGAACTTCTGTTCAGTGCCAGCCTGGGAATGGCAGCAGTGAGCGTACTGCAAAGCATGTCAGCTTTTTCAGGCTTTGCTCAGTTATCCTAATTATCTTTTCCCCTCTTCACCTATTGTCATTTGCATTTTTTGAAGTAAACAAAGTATTAATGATAGAGATATCTTAGTATTAGCTGAGAGCAGTTACTCTCTCAATAAAAGTAAAAAAATACATATCTCTATGCAGGAGGGTTTTTTGCTGTTCTTTTTCTTTTAGGATGTTTTGGTTGGTTGGTAGATTTTTTCTTTTACTCTAGGATGATTTTAGCTACTTTCAGAAAGTTTCACCAGACTTTGTTGAACTGTGTTGTTGAACAGGTGGCCCAGACAAATGGTCTCATCTGCAGGACTGTGTCGGTTTGGAAGCAGAATTGACTGCAGCTGGGGCTGGGCCCCAGTGGCTTGGGGTCAGTGCCAACGTGAGTATCTCTGCTGCTGGGGCTTCTGGTCACTTGTAGAGAAAGCTTGTACACACCTAGTCACATCTTTGATGTGTTCACACCTGACACTGCAGGGCTAGGCTTTTGCACGTGTGAGCCTGACTGACTTAGAAGGATGCTGTCATGTTGAAATTCTTGCAGTGCTAAAAATTGTTGCAGTCAAGTAAGGTGAAATTGAGTTAGGGCAGTGAGAATTTGGAAATTTCTTTTTGATTTCTGCTTCATTTTGTGCTCTGATATTACAACCTGGTGTAACTACACTGTGTCAGGTTACAGGCATGTGATAATATTTGCATCAAAGAAGAAAACCAAAATTACTGTTATTTCCCTTAGGAAATATATGGAAATGTTCCAATTAAGTATTAAGCTCAAGCATTCTTTCAGTAACCCTAAACTAAGGGCATAAATCTGCCTGACAGCATCCTTTTACTGGGTCACATGTGAAGAGAAACATCTCTGAGAGTCTCACATCTACCTAGACTCTTTGATATGACTGCAGGATAAGCAAGTAGATAAGTATCCATCATTGACTACATCCTTCAATGAGGATTCTGTGGAGGCAGCTAGTACTGTACAAAAGTTAAAATTGTCAGGAGTGATACAGAGACCCCAGCTTGTTAAAATTACAGCTGTTGATCTGGGGGATGTGTACACAAGTGTTTAACATACATGAGAGACATCCTGAAGTTTTTGCAGGAATAAGCCTATAAACACTTGGCTTTTTTTTCACTTCCTTTCATTTATTCATGAGAGAATCTACAGCTTAAACTGAAAAGTAATGTTAGCTGGACAAACCCCAAATAATAACCAGAAGTTCAGCAATTCCACAGCCTTTTCATAGTTGCAGAATAAAATTGGATAAAAGGTAATTTTAGGAAGTTGCCCATTGAAGACCTCAGTTGAAGGAGGGTGCCTGGGATTTGCAGTAGTGAATCAAAACTTTGATTCTTCTGGTTGCCAACACTGGCACCCCTGAGAAAAGAGCAACAAATGAATATTTGTAATGAATAGCAGTTGGCTCAAAATTCTTGGCCTAAGTTTGAAACCATGAGGCTTCCATCCCCCATGATCCTTCCCTATCATCTATTTTAATTACGCATAAATTCATTGTCCTTATTTAAAACCTCCTCTATTTAAAACCCTAATTGAAAACCCAGCTTATTGGTAGTTGTTGTGGGACATTCCACTGGCTAAATAGAAATATGCACGCTCTAAAATGCAATCACTTAACTTAGAGTTTGCAAACTTATTTGCACCCCAAGAGCTCTACAAGAAGTTGGTTATGATATCCCAGACCACCATTTTTGTCTTTTCTTTGAAAAATAGTAGGATTCTTTGCATATAAGCTATTAAAATAAACTACATTATTTTCTTCAGCTTATGCTTGTGTTTTAATGTGCATTTTTTATAGAGACTGGATGCAACCAAATTGGAGATCAGCCTGTCACAAAAAGACAAAAAATCCCAAACACCACGTAAGCAGCTCTTACCTCTATCAATTCAAACAGCCACAGATAACCCAAAAATGGTCCACAGTCCAGGACATACCAGATTAAAAACCTTTCTGCAAACATATGACAGGGGAGGGGAAAATTGCTAGAGGGAGAGTTCCACAGCTGGAGCATGCCAAATAACCATGCTTAATTCAGCTCACCCTCCCCTCTCTGCACATTTATACCTCACTGCTCCTCTCCACATGCCTGTACCAGAAGTACTCCAGCTATCTGGAGAATATCAGGCTAAAACATCTGATCAGTAAGGTAGCTTTTTTTTTTTTTTTTACCCGAATAATTTAAAAATTGCATTGCAGGCTTACCCATGTTTTTCTGAGGCGAGGAAATGTACCCGTTTCCTCCATGTTTGCCATTTCCCATTTTACCACAGCCACAATTTCTTTTCCCATACTTGGCTGCAGTTGTGTAACTCATACAAGTCCATAAGAGTAGAGAGGACCCACCTGAGAGTCCTGGCAGAGCTGGCTGGAGTAATCATGCAGCAGCTAATTATTGTCTTTGAAAGGTTATACAACCTGGGGAGGTTGACCAATAATTTCAGAAAGGTAAATCTTTTGCTCAGAAGGACTACCCAATGACCTACATGGAGGTCAGTCTCATTGCCACAACAGGGAAAAGGAGAGGAAGGCCTCTTGGAAGTCCTCTAACCTAACACATCTATGACTCCCATCTAACTGTGCAGCTTCCTTGAGAAACAAGTATCGCCTCCCCACATAAACACTTTTTAGAAAAGCTGTTAAGGGACTTTCTGTCCTTCTTGATAGCTACAACATCATTTTGGGAACACTTGACCTATCATTCCATAATAATTATGAAACAATAGATAGGGACCCTGCAGAGGCCTTTGAGATCCTACTACATAAAGGTGAACAAAATTACAGAACTCTAAAGGAAAAAAACACTGAAACGGAGAAAGACAGAAAAGCGGGCTTCAAGACAATGCTGGAAGTAAGGAAAGTTTAGTTTTCAGTAGTCTGTATCATGGCACAATGAATTTACTGTTGCATTATTTACTGGAGATCTGTCTTTGCTTCTTTATTACTTGTATGTAACACAAGAAATTTTATTTCCTCCCCAGTGTCCAATTATTATATCTCTGGACAATTGCATTTCTTTTCTATCTACCTTAGGATTATAATGCCAGAATTGAAGGAACTGCAGCTACAACAGAGTTGTACTGATACCAGCTCCAAGTCAGTAACCAGCTTCATACATCCAAAAAGCATTCCTTCAAAAGCCTCCAGATCCTAATTCTAATGAAACCTTACAACACTGGATGCAGCAGTTTGTTGATGTACTACTTATTGTCAAAGAAAGTTGCTTTCTTTGGATGTTACTCTTGCATGCTGAGCAATGAAATCATGATATGTCCACCAAAGCATCCACCAGAGTGTGCCCTGAGAAACTGAATCCCTCGCACCCCAAGCAGGGCCTGTTCCTTTTTCCCCGTACAACACATGCTGGCCACAAGAAATGCAACGCTCATGGCTTTAGCACATTTCCCCCCAATCAATGACTACAATGTGATGAAAAGAACGACCTTCTGACTGCTGAAAGCAAGAGCCTTATTTCCACCTGTTCAACAACATCTCCGTCTGTCAGCAGAGTCCAGAACAGAGAAGCAGACAGACTAGATTAAATCAATCAAAACTTTATTTCTAATTGAATTCAGCAAAAATGTAACTATATACAGCACCAATTATATACATTGGGAAACAAGTCTTTACATCACCCATGCTCCAAGATCCATCTGAGTGTGTCCTGAGAAGCAGACACACTCATATGTAGATGGGAAAATACAGGTCTGGAGTCAGTTCCATTCTGCAGGTTGGGCAGGTGCTGACAGTCTCCAGAGCAACAGGGAGGCACTCACTGCAGAAGAGGTGGCCACACATGGTTGCCACAAGCTGTCGTCCACTTTGCATGATCTGGAAGAAAGAAAACCACAACATGTGTTGGGAGAAAGAACTGGAGTTTGCTGCTCTACTGGCACCAGGCAAATGAGGCCAGCATCACTTCACCAAGAAGTGACTTGAGGAGCTTCACAGCAGGGGCTGTGCTTCCAGCCAGCTGCCCACAGCATCCCACATCAGCCAACTGATCAGTGCAGCCCCCCTTCTGGCATCCTCCTCCTCCCATAATGCAGAAAGAATGACAACAGGATCCTCACCTCTGAGTAAAAATCCATGCAAATTGGACACCTAATAATAACTCCTTGCTGTGCACTAGAGGGAAGAGAAGTAGAAAGAACATGCAGCTGTTAATATCACCACACTTCAATGATTACTGATACATAAAATCTCACATAATGACACAACTGAACTGAGTAGGCATGACAAATTTCCTTTGAAAAATCCTGCTGTCTGTAACCCTGTTTGTTGCTGTTAATGAGGTTTTGGGATTTTCCTGCCCAGAGGAAAAGACTGTCCTGGTTTCACTAGAGGAAAGTGTAGTCAGTCACTCAGCTCTGGGATTTGAAGTTAAGCAATGCCCATTTTTTGCCATACTCCCCCCACACTCGTCTCTAAGGTTGTGTGCAAAGCTGTGCATCTGCCTTGGGCTGCCTTTTTCTCCCAAAATGCAAATGGCATCATTTGATCATCATGCAGCGTGGGAGAAGGAGGGAATTAAGTAGAGTAAGCAGGCATACTTGTATGGCTGAGTCACACACAGAAAAGAAGGCAGAAAATTCTGTGCTTGGCAGGGCATGAGCCATACATACTGTGAACGTGCAGTTCCCTCCTCTGCTGCTCCCTGTTCTGCAGGGCCTGAGTCAGCCACAGGTGCATTATTAGCTCCTGTTCCATAGCCAGAGCCATCCATCTGTTGGCAGCTGTTCTGGATGGAATTTCTACTTCGCTGCTCATAAACTGTAATTTAATTTTCATTAGTTATATGTGATGTAAGATGTAGAACATGGAGGAGAATTCTTAAGGATTCTCTTGGTATTGATACATTTAATCTTTGAATATTTTCAAGCCAAATCAACTGGAAAGGAGATTTAATCCATCAAATAGACAGCAATTAAGAAACAAGCACCAAGTGATGCCCATGGGACAGAAAAACAAATTCATTGTTGGTAGAACTGCCTTGTTAAGGCTCAGGCCTTGACATGCTTCAAGGAGCAGAAGCTCAGATCCAGGGGAAGGTTAACAAAGCTCAGGGAGAGGATGCCCACTGAGAGTGGACAAAAAGAATGCAGAGTTGAGGGGCCAAAAAGACATCTGGCACAACTCCCAAGATAAGGAAGAAACTAAGAAACCCAGCTCTCCTGAAATCAGCTCTGATTGGTACACAGTAATTCCTGCAGGGGCAGATTGCAACCACCAATTCATGGAGCAGCAACTCAAGAAACTCCCCAGGCCAAAAGAAGAGAGACACTCAGCCATGGACTGAGGGGAATAATTACAGTGAGAAGGCTGTTAACCAAAAGAAGGCAGAATACTAACTAAGAAGACAATCAGGCCCCTTGTAACCAATGAATGCTGATTCCATTGTTTGCTAGTCTGTATAGATAATGAGTTTTGATGGTGAGTTTGTCTGATTTGTGAAATACCACTGAGCATCCAGACATGTGCAACAGTCAAATAAGCAGACAGTGTCTCTCTCTAGTGTACAATTATTGACTGGCTGCAGCCCAGTAACAAACACACTTCAAGATGTGGACAACATCTTGACCAAGTTTCATGGAGATCATTTTTTAATGGCATGACCAGTAACAGTCAAAGTGTCAAGAAATTCTTTTGGCTTTTTAACTCTCAGAAACCATGGCCCATAATGACCACTGCAACTCCAGTTGCTTATTGTCCATGTGACAAGAATCAGTCACTAATCAATTAAAACTATAGAAAGAGTCACCAAATTGAAGATCCTTCTGCATAAATATTCAGCCACGGCTTTTATTGCACCACATTTACTGCAAGGATTTTCCACTGTGTCTGATAGAGGCCATCACACACACATTGGATCAGTTCTCTAAGACCCTGGCCAGAGGCTTCAGCCTTATCCTTTGCCTTTTGCTAAAAGCAGTTTCAACCCCTGTTGCTTGGGTTTCTTGGAAAGGAACAAGAAAGATAACTATTACATTTTAGATAAAAGTCCCTTCCCAACTGTAAAACATCAACTCACCTTCATGAAGCTTCCATTGATGCACATGAGAAGGGAGAGAAAAAAGGATACAGTTAGGTTTGGTGAGCCCCCCTGGTGCTGCATGCAAAGCTCAGCTCAGAGAGCAGTTAAAGCAGAGCAGGTGAGGAAGGGTGGGGTATCACCCTCTAAGTTTTGTTAAGAACATTCAAAGCAATAGCACAGGAAGCTGCTGCCCGGAGAATAAACAAGTGGGTGCTGCTGAGGGGTATCACCCTCTAAGTTTGGTTAAGAACATTCAAAGCAATAGCAAAGGGAGCTGCTGCCGGAAGAACAAATAGGTGGGTGCTGCTGATTCTGCTCCCACTACTGCAGCAAAATGGAATTGAACAGGGTAGAAACAGAGGCAGCTTAGGAACCACCTGAACACCCTCATCCCTTATCTCTCCTCCCCGTTCCCTAATTCAGATTGGCCTAGAGCTCTTTCTTTTCCTCATTCTCCATCAAACTGGCAAATTCTGCCATGATATTCATAACACTTCATGTTAGATGAACAGCTTCTGAAGAAAGGAAACCACAACAGAAATTGGGAGTAAACAATTTTGGGGGCCCCAAAACAGAGACCCCAAAACCACAGACCCCAAAAATAGAGACCCCAAAATAAACACCGGAACCCCAAAAATCAACACGCGGAGCCCAAAAACAGAGACCCCAAAATCAGACACTGGGACTTCGAAAAACACAGAGAACCCCCAAATACAGAGAGACCCCAAAATTAGAACCCGAAAAACAGAGACCCCAAAAATTAGCACAGGGACCCTAAAAATCAGCACGGGGACCCCAAAATAAACACAGAGACCCCAAAATCAGCACAGGGATGCCCAAAACAGCACCAGGGACCCCAAATGCATCACAGGGAACCCGAAAAACAAGAGAACCCCAAAACCAGAGAGAACCCCAAAAGCAGCACAGAGACCCCAAAATAAACCCTGGGAACCCCAAAACTACAGAGAACCCCCCCAAAAATAGCGAGAACCCCCCCCCAAAAATACGGGAAACCCTAAAAACACCCAAAATAATGAAGCCCCCCAAAACGAATCCCAAAAATAGAGGGAACCCCCCAAAAATACGAGAACCCAAAAATAACAGGACCGACCACCCCCCCCCCAAATATCAGTTTCCCCCCTCCAATACTGGGAACCCCCAAAAAGAGCCGAGACCCCTCCCCAAAAATTACCGGGACCCCCCAAATATCAGGACCCCCCCAAATATTGGGACCCCCCAAAATCCAGGACCCCCCAAAAAGAGCCGGGACCCCCAAATATCGCCCCCCCCTGGAATATCGGGACCCCTCCCAAAAAAACACCGGGACCCCCCAAATATTGGGAGTTCCCCAAATACCGGAACCCCCTCAAATATCGGGAACCCCCTTCCCAAAAATAGAGACCCGCCCTCCCAAACACTTGGATCCCCCAAAAAATACCAGGACCCCCCAAATATTGGGAGTCCCCCAAATACCGGGACCCCCCAAAACAGCAAAACACTCGCGATTCCCCAAATACCGAGACCCCCCCTCCCAAATATCGACACCCGCCCCAAATACTGGGACTCTCCCCCGAAAAATAGCGGGAAACCCCTCAAAATATCGGGATCCCCAATCCTGGGACTCCCCCCCCCCCTCAATATCGAGAATCCCCAAAATCGGAACTCCCCCAAATATCGGGACCCCCCCCAAAAAAAAATACCGAGACCCCCCCCAAACACCGGGACCCTCCAAAAAGAGCCGGGACCACCCCCCTCCCCCCAGTCACTGACCTGATCCCAGTCGGTTTTTTGGGGGGGGTCCCGGGCTGTTTTTTGGGGGGGGTCCAGGGGGGGAATCTGGGCCAAGCTCCGTCCGAGCCCCCCCCGGGTGGAACCCCCGCAGGGACCCCCGGGAGAGCGCGCGGAGAAGCATCGGGAATTTGGGGAGGGGGCTGGGATTGGCGCCTCTGCTGGGCCGGGAGTGGGTGGTGCGGGTGCTTTGTGCCTTTTTAGCCTTGTTCTGCCTTCGTTTTCCGCTGTTTTATCCCCCACTGTGTGCAGTTTTAGGGTTTGTTTTTGCTGCCTTTTCCCCTCCTCTTTCCCCCGCGCGTGTTTGGGGTGCAGCAGCCCCGGGAGGGCTGTGCCGGGCTCGGTTCGGGCTCGGTGCCGTGGCGGGTCCGCACGGCTTCCACCGCCACCTGCTCGTTCCCAATGCGGGGATCTAACCCCTGCAGATATAGATGCCCTACTGCAAAAGTTTCTCTTTCCCTTCCCCGCGGGGCGGCATTCCCCCCTCTCCCCCGTTCTCGGGGCGCTCCCGGTTTCCCCGCGGGGTCCCGGAGCTGCCGCCGCGTCTGCAGCCCGAGTGCTGAGCCAAAACAGAACAGAACAGAACAAAAACAAACGAAACCAAACAAAATGAAACTAAACGAAACAAAAAGAAACGAAATGAAACAAAACAAAAAAAGAGAAAGGGTGATTTTTTTTATTGTTTTACTAGAGGAATTCAAAACTATCTGTGTGCACTGTGGCACAGTTAGAATGGTGTTGGCTTTTAGTATAATAATTAGAAATGTATATACCCAACAATATTTAGAGGCCGATAATGTTTCTGCCCCCTTAATTCGGGGGACCCTTTCTTCACAAATGTTTTTAATTAAATGCCAGTAAAAGAGCAGTTAATATTTAAGCGTGGACAGAAAAATGCTGTTTACCATAAAACATATGTGTCAACATTTTCATTATTTATACCTTTTTAGTACTTTCAGAATGATTAAAGCTGTACTTTGAAAAATCCTAATAAAGCTATACTTAATAATTGCAATTACCATGATCTATGCTCAAATCCAAATTACATAGAATCACAACATACTTATCACATCCTTTACAATCCCTTCATTAAAAACATCCTGTTCACAGATTTTTCGGAATTTTTAGTGCCTTTTTGTATGAACAGCATTAGGGTTAGTTACGTCTATAACTTGTAAGAGATGTTGGTTTCTCTTCCTGTTAAGTTAAGGTGCAATATTGTAATGTCCAATTGCAATCTATTAAGATTAACTAAGGCTAAGTTCTATTAGGTTAATTCTGTTCTATTTAATTTCTGTTAAGCTTCAGTATCACTAAGTTTAGACAATGTTCTGTTCCAGTTTTATTTTGATCATGTAATGTTTGGTATTAATACTGATTAACTGTGTTCTCTTAAGTGTGCTTTTTGTTCTACTGAAGTGATAATTAGGAATAAACCGGGACCTTTTCATTTTGCTGAACAAGGGTCTGTGTTTTAATTCATTTCTATCTCAAAGGCAAGTTCTGCTGCAACACTGTTGATTGCATGGTGTGAATTTACCCCTTTTCTAATAGGCATAATTCATAAGATATTAATGTTGGATTTGCAGCTGAATTTTTCATATGTTTTAGCATCTCTTGGTGTAATTGTCTATGAGACACATGTCATTTTCAGGATATTTTCTTCTCTAGTTGCATTTGCATCTCCTTTATCCAGGCTACCTCTCTGTTGTCTCATGATTGTCAGTATTTTCAGAGTTCCAAGAAATGAAAACCTCTTCCAAACTGATGATCTTGTGGTCCTCGTGAGAGGACAGAGCACAGATGCAATCCCAATCCCTTACTGAAGCACTCCAGCAGTTTGTTGCCATCCAGACATCTCCATCCCAAGGAAAACTTTGGAGTTTTGGATGGGTTTGAGTAATCTTTCACCCCAAGACCTTTACTCCTGACTTGTATTCCTAAGAAACTTGTTATTGAAAAGATATCAGGGATTCTCTTCCAGTTAGAGCCTGGACTCTGGCTCGGGCTCTGCCCGGATGGGAAACTGCCCACAGACCCAAGTGTTTCCTGCATCAAAACAATACTCGAGTCATTTGACTTGGCAATTTGACCCCATCAATAGAGATCTGGACCTATTTTTGAAGTGAGCTTGGGAATCATTTTCCAGAGATGATTATCCAATTCTGCACTGATTGGATGTTTATCAGCTGTTGCTGACACTGGAATTATGGTACAATGTTCTAATGCTTGGTAATCATCTAATTTCATGTTATTAATTATGTCTGTTATCATGCCTGGTTTTGATTGATATGTCTGAATTATCCCCCACTGCTGTAAGTTTCTGGTCTCACTAAACACATTGTTTTGTTATTCCCTTCAGTCACTGAGGGCACTTGGAGCACTCGAATGGGGACTGGGGAGTCCCTGCACCTTATAACTACATATTATATTACTGGCTTTTTGCAATATTAAAATGAATGCTATCTGTTTAATTTTGGAAAACCTTATTTTAGTTCTGTTATTATCAAAACTTAGAAATAATAGTATGATCAATATATTTTTCTTGGACTACAACATGGTGATTAAAAAGCTTTTGTTCATCTGAGTAACTCAGAGAATGGTAAAAAGATGACCAGAAATTTCTTCACATTCTTGGATTATCCTACCTGGATGAAGATAGGGATGACAACAACCAAAACTCCAGGGAAGTCATTTATGGAGCCACAATAAAAGCTAATTTACAGGCTGGGGATGATTTTGAATAGTACATGAAGGTCAATGAATACTCAACATGTTGATGCATTTAGGGAAGTCTTGTCTGAGTTAGTGTGTGCTCTTGGCTGAACTTCAAGTACCCGGAGATAAGAATCTTTTCTTTATTGTTTTTGTCTTTGTGTGGGTTTCGCGTGCTGGGGGAGGGGCGGATTTCGCCTGAGGGAAGCAACGTGAGGCCGGGGAGTGGGAGGGGCTGTCCCGCGTCTGGGGGCCTCCCCTGTGAGCTGCGGGGACCAATCGGAGAGCTGATTTAGTGATGGACAGCTCGGGAAACCAATGAAAAGTTATTTCGCTTTCTCAATTCACAGTGGATCAAGTTAACTAATCTCTCCTTCGGCCTCAGGCTCCCGGTGTGGTGCCGTGGCCTCTGGCCGGTGCCCCGGCCCCCGGCCCGGCCCCAGCTCTGCGGGGAGCCCCCGGCGCGGCCCGGCTCGTGCTGGGACAGTTTCAGGGGCTGCCCCCGGGGCGCGCGGGGCTCGGCCATGGGGCGAGTGGGGCGAGCGTGGAACGGACACGCGGACAAGCGAACACGCGGAGAAACGGCCCCGGGGGTTCAGTTGCAACAGCGGCAGCGGCAGCAGCAGCAGCAGCAGCAGCAACAGCGGCAGCAGCGGCAGCAGCAGCGGCAGCAGCAGCGGCGGCAGCGGCAGCAGCGGCAGCGGCGGCAGCGGAAGCAGCAGCGGCGGCAGCAGCAGCAGCGGCGGCAGCAGCGGCAGCAACAGCGGCAGCAGCGGCAGCAGCAGCGGCAGCGGCGGCGGCAGCGGCGGCGCCAGCGGCATCAGCGAGTCTACATATCCTTTGGATCTCTTGTTCCTTCTCTTCCTCGGAGTCGCTTTCCCCGACCCTCTCCCTCTTTTCCCTTCTCCCCTCTTCCCGTTCCAAGCCATGTTCCGAGCCTGCCCCCGGGCAGGGCTGCCCCGTCCCCGCCCCCGATCCCGCCCATCCCCCCCCGGTGTCGCCTCCACCCGGCTCTCACTGTCCTGGCTGTGGCGCTGTTGGCTGGGCATCACTTCTCTTTGGCATCGCTTGTCCCAGCCCCAGCCCCATCCCCAGCCCCATTCCCAGCCCCAGTCCCAGCCCCAGCCCCAGCCGCAGCCCCAGCTCCTCCCGGGGCCCGCGGAGGGCACACATGGCGCGGCCGCTCCCGCCGCCCCCGCTGCGGCTCCTTGAGCCAGAGCTCCGCCAGGGCCCGGGGCGGGTGGGGATGCCCGGCCCAGGACACTCGGGGGACGCTCGGGGGCCGTGTCTGGCCCCGGGCCGAGCGCTGACAGCCGCGTGTCGCCCGCAGGGGAGTCGAAGGAGCCGTTGCAGGAACGGTACCGGATGGGTTCGCTGCTGGACAGCGGTGGCTTTGGCAGTGTCTTCCCGGTCACCCGGCTCGCGGACGGCACCACGGTGAGTGGCAGGGGTGGAGGAGGAGGGAGAAGGAAGGAGGAGGAGGAGGAGGTATAAGAAGAAGACGAGGAAGGGGAGGCTGGAGCCCCATTGGGCCTGGACTAGTCGATGCTGAGCTCTTCTCCTTTCCTCCAGGACAACAGCCACGTGCAGCTGCTCTCAATCCAGCTTTTCAGCAAGGTGATGGAGCTGGTAGTGGAAGAGGGGAAAAAGGCTCTCACCAGAACCGTGAGCCAGAGCCTGCTTCCCCTCTTCTTGCACTGGCATAACGAGAACCAGTGCGTGGCAAAGGTGAGATTTTGTGTCATGCTGCTGCTTCCCGGGCAGGGGCCCCTGGTGCCTCGTGTGCTCCAGCCTCGCCCTGGCCTTGGCACAGGGACGTGGGTCCCATGCCCCGGGCCCTGGTGCCATTTCTGGCTCTCTACTGCTCTCCAGGCCTCTGGCGAAACCCTGCTTCGTGCAGCACGCTTCCTGGGGAGGAAAGATCTGGAGGAGCTGCTGAGCCAGCCGTGGCGCATGAAGGTCGCCAAGTGCCTGGTAAGGCCAGCCTGGAAGCCCCAGCCGCAGGCTGGAGAAGTCCCCTGCCCCCGGAGCTCAGCGTGCGGGGCCGGCAGCTGTGGCCCTGCCCAGCGCCGCAGCCAGGGCAGCCGCAGCCTGCGCCCTACACAGGGGCTGCTCCCTTCGCTGGGCCGCGTGGGCTATCGGCCGGGCTCCTCCGGCCCCGAGCCGGGTGCCCACGGAGTCCCGGCCCGGCTGTCCCTCGGGGCTGTGCGGGCCGGGGAGGCCGGGACTGGGAGCAGGGAGCGCCCGGCCGAGGGGCAGAGCCCGCACTGAGCTTTCCCTCCTGGCGCTCTCCGCAGCTGCTACAGGACGAGAGCCGAGCAGCCGAGAACCTGCGCTGGGCCCTGCCGTACCTGCAGAGCCCGCAGCCGCGCCTGCGACAGGCGGCCCTCAGGCTCATCGGTGAGCCGCCAGCCCGCCGTCCCTCCCCGCCTCCGGCCCGGCTGCTGCCCCGGCAGCGGGAGCCGGGCCCGGCGCGGTGCAGCCCCGCCTGCCCTCGGCGCTGCCGCCGCCCTCCCGCAGCTGTGCCCTGGGGCGGCACGATGCGCCAGGGGCCCGGGCTGAGCCCTGCCCGGGGGACGAGGCCGTGTGGCCGCAGGGCTGGCAGCGCCCCTGGGGGGCAGCTGTGCCGCTGGGGCCGACACGGGCTCTGTGTTGCCAGGGCTCGCCGGAACGCTCCTGAGGGGACACAAGGAGGAGCTGCAGGTCCTCAGCGAGGGTGAGTGAGGGCAGCCGCCCTCGTGGCAGCGGGGCCGCCGGGGGCAGCTGCAAATGCCGGGCACGGAGCTGCAATCGCTGCCCGGCTGCGGAGGGCTCTGCGGCCTGTGCGGACGAGGGGCGGTGCGGGCCGAGCACGGAGAGCTCTCAAGGACACGGGGGATCCGTGGCCAGCACCTTCTGACCCATGCCCTGGTCTCCTGCTCCTTCGTGGCCATGGCAGGAGCTGGGTGGGATGGCCCTGGCAGGAAGGTTTCCTTGGATTCCCACAGTCTGGCCTCTGACTGTGATTCTGCTTCTCTCTCTTGCAGCCCTTCAAGCCCTGAAGGAGGACAAGAGCCCCTGCTTTATGAGGCAGGTTATCCAGCTGCAGTTCAACAGAAGATCTGCCGAACTTCGTCTGCTGGATCAGAAGAACCAGTGTCCTTCGGCGACCTGCCCATTGAAGATGGGACCAGCTGCAGAGCAGACGGGACCAGCTGCAGCTCCAGGCACAGCTCTTGCTGCTCACAGCTGAGCCTGTGGCAAGCTCCAGGAGCTCCTGCCGTCTCCCTCCCTGTTGGCAGCTCTCTCCCTCCATTCCTCAGACCCTGCCCATCCCGTTTTGCGTCCCAGCTCATCCCTTCGCTTTGCCTTCCCTTCATAAAGTTTTTTTTTTTTCACTTTACCCACATCTCTGTGGAGCCTGAGCGGCACCAAACATGAGCCCCTGGACACACAGGGCCCTGCTGCCGTTCTCTGTGCACGGACAGAGAGGAACAAGGGCAGCTCAGGTCATGCAGGTCCCTTGCACAACACTGTGGGGTTAAAAGCCGTGCTGAGCACGATGAAGGGGTCAAGGAGCCTGGGTTTTAGAAGAGCCAGCTTGAGTATGCTCTGAGCCCCGCCTTGAGGGATTCCCTGGCTAGCATCCATATAGGACAAAGGAGCTTGCAATGCTGGAAGTGTTCACAAAGAGCTTCCTGAAAGCACAGCAGTGCTCCATTCCCACACAGGGATGGGAAGAGGGCAGAACTGGAGGCCATCGTGGCCTAACAGTGAGCTCTGGGTGTGCTAAAAGCAAATGAAGCAGCAGCAGCAGCAGCAGTGGCGCAGTGGCCGAGACTCAGAGCGTGACCGTGCCAGTGGACGGAGCGCTGCCAGGCAGTGCCTGCACGCTGGGTGAGGGTCTGGGGGCTCTGGTCTCCCCACAAGTGAGGAATGGCAGCCCCTGCCTCAGACCCAGTCAGAAACCCAAGTGAGACCAGAGGCAGGGCACTGTCACAACAGCCAGTGCTGCACTCACTTTGCCACTAGGGCCCCATGCCTAGAATGGGTCACACTCGGAGAACAGGAGGCCTTAGACGTGGCTCCAGCCATTGCTCCATGGCCTTTTGGCTCTCAGATTGCATTTGAGGGGGACAAGGAGGAGGGGAAGGTCTTTTGCATAGGATAAAAAGGATTCCTTACTCTGGGGAATCTGTGGGGCAAAAGACAAAAATGGTGAAGCTGCAACAACATAAATATGGGGGAGGTTCAAGGAGAAGGTACAAATTGAAGAAATGCTGAGGAGGGATAAAGGGTAGGGGCTCACAAAGGCATTGTCCAATGAGGAAGGTAGGGGGGAAAACTGGGTCACCATGGACTGATGAGACGTCCAGTTTTAGGGGATTTCCAAAGGGGAATTGCAAGCAGGGGGTTGGCACAAAACAGCATTGACAGGTAATTCAGGACAGATCGACAAGGAGGGTGGGAGGGTATAATTTTGGACTAAACCATTAACTTGGGCAATAACAGAACACACCATTAACCAGAAGCACACTGCAACATGTGTCTGTGCAAGCGGAGGATCCGCATGCTCGGCTGGGAGGGAAGAACCTTTTTTGCAGATGTTTCTACCTCACTGTCGCCAAAATCTTGGTCTTTACCCCAGTTAATAAGCATTTGCCTGTGGAAGACACCCTTGGGGAATAGGAAATCTAAATAATGGAATAGCTGAGGTTGGATTTAGTTTATTAATCTAAACTTTTTCTGTTGTGAGACAGGATTAGCAAGAAGGCAAAAACCAGGTTTAACTTTAAATGGTAAAAAGAGAAATTCTATCACTAAAAAGTATAAGAAAAAATAATTTAAATAAATTAGATAAAGCTTGAGAATACTTGTTTTCCTCCACACGCTTTTTTATTAATACTGAAAACATCCAAAAACCAATTCAGTTTGTTTACCATCTTTAAAATAGTTTTTTACTAATTTACTAGAAAGAGACTTTTTTTTTCAGTCTATGAAGATTTCTTCACAAGAAATAGTTTTCCTGTGGTTTTGTTGTTCCCAGGAGAATGGAAATCTGATTACTATGTAAAAATCCTTTTTTTAGACTAACAGTTAATCTCATAACTTTTTTTGGTGGACTGTATTAATTTATTAGGCACACTTTAAGGTTATATTTTTAAACAAAAGTTTACTTTTTTTTTGAGAGCATAAGTTTTTTTCTTTTTCTTTTTTTGGGGGAAACCAAAAGGGATTATTTTATTATTTAAACTTAGCGGGTAACAGCAATTTTTACATTTGTTTACTTTAATATTAATGCTTTTGTTTATATTTACAGTTAGAACAGTCATATTCAATTCATAACATTTTGATATGTTATAGGGAAACAAGAGTTTTTTCTCCATAGTTTAAAAAAAGAGAAATTTTATTTCATGACTTTTCTTCTTCCTCTATTTGGGATTTGACTTTTCTTTTTGTTTGATTAAGGTGTTTTAATCTTGTTTCTGTGTGTATTAGCTGGTGCCAGATCAGCCAGAACCTGTAGCTGAAACCCATCCCACATTCCAAGCACTTGTGGGGCTTCTCCCCTCCATGAGGCTTCTCCACCAGCTCTGAGCTCTGCCTGCATCTCCGGCTGCCTTCCCGGCTCAGGGAGGGTCTTTTCTCCTCGCAGCTCCCTGGGTTGGGTTTGCAGCTCCTCCTTCTGAGGGATTTCTGGGGCTTTTCCTCCTGCTCCATCCACTCATGCCTTGGTAACGAAAAATCGTTTTTGGGAAAACAACAAGAAGAAAGCGCCTTGGATGGGGGGTTCCTCCTTGCCCAAGTTCATCTCAGGAAGACAGTGGGACTCTTGTGTTTGTAAGAACCTCCCAAACACCAAGATTCAGCCCAAAAATCCTCCAAAAATCAAGACACAGATCAAAATATCTCCAAACAGCCAAATTCAACCAAAATCCCATGCAAAATATAAAGACTCTGGCTTCATAAAAACCCAAAGCACTTACACTAAGACCAATAAAGCACAAAAACACCGAGATTCACCCATGTGAAAATCATGGATCCCTCTCTCCTGTTACCTGCTGCATGTGGGGGGACAAGGCTTCTGGGGCTAGGGAATGGCTGCACATACAGGGAGAGGTGGAACTTTCTGCTGCTTTCTGTTTCTGCTCCTCCTCAGCCTGTGTTCCCACTTTTCCTCAATCCTCTTTCTCTTACTATTCCTTCTCCTGCACAACCCCACCTCCTCCCACATGCATCGTTTGATCATTTTGTTCTTCAGCCCTGCTTCTCCTCCCTTCTCCTGCTGCCCCCAAGCCCAGCACCCACTGCTGCTCCCTCTTCCCTCCAGACCCACAGCATCCCAGGGCAGGGCAGGGATGGAGCTGGGGCAGCTCGGGCTGGGGCAGCGCTGGGCTCTCGGCTGCTCCCGCCCGCACTCGGTCCCCACTGCAGCCGCTCCCGCCCCGACAGCGCAGGGGGGCCCGGCCTTGGCGCTGCCCCCTCCCACCAACCCAAATTCCCCTCGTGGGGGGCGCTGGCGCCTGGGGAGGGGGGGGGGGCGCAGGTGGGGTCCAGGTGGGGAACGCTTGGAGCTGCGGCTCCCAGCACAAAGGATGATGATCCCAAAACACCTCTGAAGGGTCCCTTGGGAGCATGTTGAGGGAGGTTGCCTCTGTGCTGGCAGCAGCAGGAGCGGGCGCAGAGGGGCGGCACCGGGAGCTGCGGGGCCGGGCCGGGGCTGCAGGGCAGCCGGGGCTCAGCGCCGGGCGCTGCCTGAGCCCAGCACCCCCCGGGCAGGGCCGGCAGTGGCCCCCGGCCCCCAGGACGCTGCGGGACCCCCAGGAGGCTGCAGGAACCCCAGGAGGCTGCGGGAAGCCCAGGAGGCTGCAGGAACCCCTGGAGGCTGCAGGAACCCCAGGAGGCTGCAGGAACCCCAGAAGGCTGCAGGACCCCCAGGAGGCTGCGGGACCCCAGGAGGCTGCAGGAACCCCAGGAAGCTGCGGGACCCCCAGGAGGCTGCGGGACCCCCAGGAGGCTGCGGGACGCCCCGGCCGCTGCCCGGCCCCGCGGATCTGCCGGCCCTGCCCGCCGGGGGAGCCGCGTTTGGACACTGCGGCAGGACAGGGACCGGCCCTGGGACACGGGCTGGGGAGGGCAGGGGAGCACAAGGACCAGGAGGAAGGAACAGCTGGGACATGCGAATTCGACGTGGAGGGATCGAAATTATATTTTAAGCATTATGTTTGGGTAAATTGCAGAAACAAATGATTTTGCAGAAAGCTCAGCAGCTGTCAGAGGATGAGCACCCCCAGGCACTGAGGGGGCTGGAGGAGGGGCAGAAGATGCCCCTGGAGCAGTTGGTCAGAAAGGCACAGCAGGTGAATGCAAGAAGGGATGGGGAAAAGGTCAAGGTGAAGGCAAAGGCCATGGCAGAGTTTCTACAGCCCCTGAGGGATGAACCCCAGGGCCCAAGGGGGCCACTGCAGAGGACAGGTTTGAACTGCAGGAATTTTTATTTGCTCCTAGTTGTGATGGTAATTTACAGGGAAGGCATTTAATGCATAATTTGGGAATGCAAATTAATTTTGTAAAATGTGATATAGGGGCTAGTTCTGTTGTGCCTTTGTGTCAAATATCTGGCAAGGCATATACTGAACAGCTCCTGGAAAATGTGGAAAACGAGATATGGAGCCTCTCCAAAGTACTTTGATGCAAACAGGACAAGTGGTATCTAAAAGCAATATCCTATTCCAAGGGAGGGAAGGAAGGGCTCACAGCCTTTTATTAAGTGTCTCCTAAAGGCAGAGGTTTTGGAGCCAGGGATCTCTCCCTATAATGCTCCTATCGTGCCAGTCAAGAAATCAGATGGAATTGATAGAATGGTGCAGGACCTAAAAACAATAAATGAGATTATTAAACCCAGGCACGCCACAGTCTCAGATCCTTACACCATCTTGAACCAGGTTCCCTCCTCACACTGCCACCATTCAGTACTTGATGTAAAACTGCTTTCTGGTGATGCCCACTCACACAGGATAGTAAACTGTACTTTGCTGTTGAGTGGGAACAAGAGAAAATGGTAAAGAAGGAAAAATGGTAAAGACATGGACGGTCCTTCAGCAGGGACACATGGAAGCACCAGCCTTATTTGGGCAAGCCTTGCAGAAAATGCCACAAGAATTTACCCCTCCCCAGGGACTGGGTTAATGCAGGATGTGGATGACTTGCTCCAATCAGGAGGACAAGAAGCAGTAGAATAAGACTCTGTGAAATGGCTGAATGTTCAGGCTAAAAAGTATCTTCGACTATTTGAAAAAAAAGTGCAAATGGTAGGGAAAAATGTTAAATATTAGGGACATATTTTGTCTGGATTTTGTGGTGTATTGACCCAGAGGAGGACCAGGAAATCTCAGAAGTAACATTATCCAGCACTAAAATGGAGCTGGGACAATTCTGAGGATTAACAGGCAATAGCTTGAACTGGATTGAGGACTCTCTGTTTTAGCCAGAACACTGCATGACTTATTAAACCCACATAGACTCAACGTTGTGCTATGGACACAGCAAAACTTCAGAAAATGAAATAAAACCAAAATGCTTGATTCCCTAGTCATGGCTTTTCCAGACTCAGAAAAGAAATTTGAAGTGTTTGTGGATGTTAAACAGTGCCATGAGAAAGGAATCCTTGTGCTAAAACATTTAATTCACTGTTCAGAGTGGCCGCACTGCCCGCAGAATTATGTAGCCACAGCTTTAATGGGATCTGAGGCCCAAAAAATGAAGGCAGGAGGATCTGCTGTTGCCCAAGTCTGGAACCAAGTTAAAGCTTTCATAATCAAAAGAGACTCAACATGGATGAGCAGTGCTCAGTTATTACAGAATGAAACTTGTTCAGTGGCACAGGAGGATTTAGAATTCAGGACAGGGGAAGGGTTTAACCAGCCTCCTGTTTGAACAGCCTGCACAGGGGCTGGGAACAAACCCATGACTGCATTCAAGTGACAGAGCTCCAGAGCCAGGACAGGAGAGATTGATGAGACATTCCCTGGCCTGAGGGACAAAATGTGTTAATGGATGGGTCTGCAAGGGCAGGAGAAGGGAAAAGAGTTGCAAGACAGGCTCTGATTAAGCAAAGGGAATCAGACCAAACACAGGTTTCTGCCCACATGGTCAGCTCAACCAGCTGTGTGTGTACTTGGAAGAGCCTGTACTGAAATGCCCTGAGCAGGAAGGATCAAATATCTGCTGGTGACAGCATGGCAGCTAACAGGGTGGCAAAAGCAATTCTTACTTCTTCAGCAATCACTGATCACTTATTAAGGTATTTCTAAAACAAGTAACTCCAAGATAAGGGATTGTGGAAGAAACAGACTCAGACGGGGAACTAATTTTACAGCAAAGATCCTTCAGTGGGTGATGTCTGCTTTAGGAATACAATGGGACCAACACAAGCCCTGGCACCCTCAGAGCTCAGGTCAGATAGAAAGAATGAATGTGGAAATAAACAAACTCATTCAGAAGGTGGTGATAGAAACCAAGATGCCATGGGTATGGCTTTTGCCATTGGCAAGAATAAGAGCCAGACCCAGGGCAGATATTCAATTATCACCCTTGGAATTGCTGTTTGGAATTCCTTACCCTGCAAATTCTCCACCTAGGGGGGGGTGGAGATAAGGGATGTATATTTCAAACAGTCTGTGGCCACAATCCTGGCTCATGTGAAATCTCTCCCACAGGAAGCTGGGCTGGCACAGAGCCTGCCTTCGCACTTTGCTGTTACCAACATCCAACCAGGACATCAGGTCCTGCCTGAGGAGTGCACAGAAGCTCCACTGGTGGCCAAGTGCCATGGCCCATCCAAAGTGTCCCTGAGCACAGGAACAGCCCCAGCACAGCTCAGCACGGGGGGACCTCTCACCCTGGGCTGAGGGGCTCTCCAGCCCTGCAGATTTGCACTTCCCGCCTGCAGCACCAGCATGGGAGTGATGCCTTAAGATCCAAGTTTTCTGTTCTGCTTGGGTGTGCTTTCCGTTATGCTTTAGGGTGATAAAGGCGAAATAGTCCGATACCAGCTATGGACTCAAGAACAGTTTCTTCAGACTCCAGGCCAAAAGTATAAACAATGTGAGAAGAGGAGGGCAGGCCAGCCAGGAGAAGAGGAGGAGGACACCTTACAATTTGAGACTATTAATTGGATGGTGGACTGCTGTATGTAAATGGGCTGAAGTCTATAAAAACGTGAAATCATGTGACCAAGCCCTCTGATACTTCCATCTTGGAGCCACTCAGGCAGGGCAGGGGCCACGCTGTGGCACTGTGCTGCCAGGGTGTGGCCTTTGCAGGGCTTTCAATAAATACCCATTTTATTTCCCCTAACTCTGTGAGATCTCTGTTCCAGCTCCTAAAGGCAACAGCTTTTGGTAAGCCAGCCAGGACAGGAGGCATCTGGAAAATCCCTGGACTGAGGCTGACAGTTCTGGAAAGGCCCAACGCAGGTCCAGAGACATCACAGCCAAGAACCCTGGGAACAGAGACATGTGAGTGATGGAATAAAAGGGCATTCTGTTTGTTTAGCATCTGGGTTAGGTGCTAAGAGGATTTGTAATTTGTAATTTTGGAAAGTGTGAATTTGTTTTGGAGAATCTCAGGATTTGTAATTTGTGATCTTGTAAAGTGTGAATTTGTTTTGGAGAACCTCAGCACAACACTCCTGCTCTTTATCTGTGTGAAGGACCACCTTCATAAAGAGCAGGTTTGAATTGCAGAGCTCTTGGCTTGAAGCCAAAGGGTGCTGCAGTTCATTAGTGTCTGTGCTGTGGCTCAGAGGGTCGTGGGTTTGAATGCCAACTGTTTGTGCTTTGCTGTATATTTTAGGGTATCAGAATGGGGTGCACATCCTCTTCTGAACGTGATAGCGGAAGCATTCCAAGAGATAGCCCTTTGGGATTAATACTGAAAAACTGGGCAAATCTAGTTGAGGAGGAGTCTATGCTCTCAAACCTAGACTGATTAGACTCTCTGATAAAATGTGGCCAGCATATGAATTAGATAATAGAGAAACATGGCCTAGGTTTGGAAGTTTAGATCCGAAATTAGTATTAAGTTTAATATCTCGAATACGCGGAGATAGATTTTTTGAAGAATTAGGATATTCCTGGCTCTTTCTGGTATTATCAAGCAAGCAGGACCGAGATAAGGAGAAGGAGCATATATTAGTCTTAAAGGGTAAAAAGAGGGAGCCAACTTTCAGTATTTTACATAAAAAACCATAGAAATCAGAGCTGGAGCTGGTGGCGCCTAACTCTGTGTGATCTCTGTTCCAGCTCCTAAAGGCAACAGTTCCTCCTGCCCAAGTCCATCTCTAGAAGTCCCCAGGCAGCTGGTGTCCATCAAAACCTCCCAAACACCAACATTCGGCCCTGAAAATGCCTCCCAAGAGTTCCTGAGAATGGTCCCTCCTCTTTGGTGTTTGGGGGTTCCCCCCGTCCCAGCTGCTGGGGTCACGCTTGTATTGGGGGTCCCCCATCTACCTGGTGCCCACCCTCCCCAGGCTGCTGGGAGTCCCTGCAATCTGAAAAGCTCCCCCCTCTTCCCTCTCCCCATTTAGGGATCCAGGGGGATTTTGGAGTCCCGGAGTCCCTTATCCCTTATTCTCTGCTTTGTGGTGCAGGGGGTCCAAGGAGTCCCCGTGCCCCTCTCCAGGCTGTTGAGGGTCCTGCCAATGGCAGTGCTCCCCCCTCTCTGGGCTCCCCACTTTGGGGTCCTGGGGGACACAGGGCTCTGCTCCTCCAGGCTGCCTCTGCCGGCAGCCGCCACCAGGACCCCCCAGTGTCCCCCCAAGGAGCATTTTCTGCTCAGCTTTGCAGTTCTGCATTCTCCAAACATCCCTTCAAAAAATCCCAACCCAGGGACCCACTGGGATATCTGGGCTGAGCTCCCCCTCCCTGGTCACCTGTGGGGGTGATGGTCCCATGGATGGGGGACCTGTCAATTCAGGGAACACTCGACCTCATTCCTCCTTCCCCTATTCCTGATCCTCCTTTGTCTTTCTTTTTCCATCCCTCCTCCTCCTTCCTGACTCCCCCGTCCCTCCCCTACTTCCATCCCTTCTCGCTCTCCTCCTTCATCCCTCCTCTCCCATCCCTCCTCCTCCTCCCCAGCAGCAGCGACACCCTCGGTGCCCTGTTCCCGAGCCCTCGCAGCCCGCGGGAGGAGCGGGGATGGAGCCGGGACAGGTCGGGATGGGCAGCGCGGGGCTCTCGGCTGCTCCCACCCGCTGGGGCGGGGGGAACCCGGCCGGGGAAAGGGAGAGGGAAACTGGGAAGCTGCAGATCCAAACTGGGACTTGCTGGGAACCCTGGTGGGCGAGTCCCAGCCCTTGGGGCGCCTCTCAGGAGATCCGGGAACACAGAGAGGGGTGGGGGATCCCAGGAGTGGCACCACTGGGAGGGACTGGGCTGTACTGGGGGAACTGGAACCTTCCTGGGGACACAGGAAATGACTGGGAGCATGTTCAGGACCACTTGGATATACTGGGAGTTCCTGTGACCTTACTGGTGTAATATATAATATAATGTAATTCGTGTAAAGTTGAATTAATGTAGAATAAGCAATTTCTGTATGAGTAAAGTAATAAAAACCAAAAGCTGCAAAGGGAGGAACAGGGATTGCTTAAAAGCAACACTGTATCTGCCAGCAAAAACTGAAGAGCTCGTGTTAGCAAGACAATAGACGTAGCCGTAGTGGAGATGGCTCTGTCCTGGGAACACCCAAAAGATAAGAGCCCGATAAGCACCCACAATTAAGGTAATCAGAGCCATCAAGAAAAATACATCTGAATGCCCGTTTCCAGCAAACCAAAATCTCCAAGTTACATCTCAATTCCACCTTCCTGTAAACATTAACTTGCCTTCATCAAAATTCATCATCTCCCAGGATATGGTTTTATCCAGCTCAAGGCGGTGAAAGAAAACTACATGAAATATGCTGAACGACAAGAGAAGACAGAGACCTCCACTCCGGGCAAGGAAAAACTGTATATGAGTGTACAATAGAAGGGGAGAAAAGGTGAAAAACATGAGGGGACAGAGAACCATAAGAGAAAAAGTGGTGGGAAATAGCGGGGAGAAAATGGTTGCAGAAGAAAAGGTGCAAAACATCAGAAATGGTGGTAAAAATGACTGGGACTATGCAAGAGGCAAACGAGGGACACTGGGATCACACTGGGAGGAACTGGGAGGAAATGGAACCATGCACAGAAATACTGGGATCATACTGGCAACAGCTGGAACTGCTGTGAGAGTGACTGGGAGAGCTTGTCAGCAACTGGGATCAGTCTGGAATCAGCTGGGGACAACTGGGGGTGACTGGGGACATGTTGGTGGCAACTGGGATACACTGGGAGTGACTGAACCACATTGAAGGGAAATGGGAACAACTGGAACCACACGGGATGATAATGGGAGCAGCTGTGTCCATGTCAGAGTCATACTGGGATCCTACTGGAACTAGCTGGAACCAGGCTGGGGACAACCGGGAGATAGTGAGACAATGCTGAGAGAGACTGGGGCTATTCTAGGGATCATCCTGATAGGAACTGGGAACAACTGGAACTATTCTGCCAGCAACTGGGATCATCCTCGGATCACAGTGAGAGCAGCTGGGTCCATGCTGGGTGAGACTGGGGTCACACTGAGGGTGACTGGACTCATACTGGGATGGACTGGGAGTGGCTGTGAACAACTGGAATCATGTCGAAAGCAACTGGGAAGAAGGGAACGTGACTGGCAGCATGCTGGGGGTGACTGGAATGTACTGGGAGAGACAGGGAGTTACAGGAATTATACTAGAGACTACTGGGGTCATGCTGGCATTGACAGGGAGCAACTGGGATCACACTGGGGCCCACTGGCCTGATACTGGAGAGACTGGGACTATACTGGGGGCAACTGAGAGAACTGGGAATGCACTGGATGAAAATGGGAGGAACTGGAGAGCAACTGGGTACATCCTTGGGGAAAGCTGCATCATATAGGGAATGAATGGGAGTGATTTGGATCAGCTTTGGAGTTCTGCATTCTCCTCCTCACCCAAAAAAATGCTGAGAAGCACTGGGAGTATTGTAGGGCAATGGTGATAAAACTGGGGGCAAGTGAACCACGCTGAGGTAACTAGGAGTGCTTGGGAATGACTACAAGATTGTCCAAGACAACTGGGATATACTGGGAGTGTCTGAGACCATACAGGTGGTGACTGGGACCTAACTGAGCGCAACTGGGAATGTGCTGGGGGGAAACTGGGACCATACTGGGGGCAAGTGTGAGTGACTGGGGCCCTGCTGTCTGAGACTGGCATCATACTGGATCAAACCGGCAGTGACTGGGACTCTGCTTGGGGGAGCTGGGAGAATGGGGAACACACTGGACCAAAGTGGGAGGAACTGGGAGCAACTGGAACTGTGCTTGGGGCAAATTCCATCATAATATGGAATGCCTGGGAGTGACTGGGCTCATGCTGGGAGCAGCCACTGGCAGCACCAGGAGCCCCAAATCCCTTTCCCGGCCGTGCCGCCCCTCCAGCCCCAGCACCCCCCGCCGGGGTCCCAGCAATACCAGGGGTCCCCCTCTGGGGCTCCTCGCTTTGCCCTTCTGGGGCTCTCCTGTCTCTGCGCTCCTGCTCAGGGAAGTCGCGCCTCTCCTGGGGCTCCCCCAAACCACTGTCCCCCCGCTGATCCTGCCGCTCCCACATGCTCCCCATGGGGCCCGGCAGAGCCCGCAGGGCCCGGGAAGAACAACCCCCACCGCGGGGAGACCCGCATCCCCCCGCCCCCGCCGGAACTCTGCCGCACCCACCGGGACCCCCAAAAACACCTCCCGGGGACCCCTTGATGTCCTCTGAAGGCTATCTGTGCCTCTGCAGCCTGGCAAGATCCAAACATCCCCTCCAAAAACCCCAAACTAAGGGACCCCTCCGGGATATTTGGGGCGAGCTCCCCCTCCCCGGGCACCTGCAGGATGGGGGGCGATGGTCCCGGGGGGCTGCCAGTTCAGGCAGCTCCGGGCTCATGATCGATTCGCACCTTGTCTCCTGTTTCTGCTGCCCCTGCGCCTCTTCCTCCCTCCCTCCTCCTCCTGCCTGGTTCCGAACCCCCAACTGGGAGAGGAAAGGACGGGGCCAAGGGCAGGGCAGGAACTGTGAGAGGAAAGGGGCGGGGTCAAGAGAAAGGTGGGAACTGGGAGGGGAAAGGGGCGGGGCCAAAGGGCCACACAGTCCTAACAGAACCTGGTTAGGTCTAAAATCACCCAAAAAGGGCCTCAAATGCAGCCTAAATCCATCAGGTTTGGCCTGAAATCAGCCATAGGAACTCAAATCCACAGAAAGGGGACCTAAAATCATCAAAATTGGCCTAAGATCATCCAAAAGGAACCTAAAATCCAGTCTAAAATCCCAGTTTTTATAAAATCAGTCAAATGGACCTAAAATGTTTGAAATCAAGACCAAGACGAGCACCTGGACTGGGACCAGCAGCAATACTGAGACCGACATCAGAATGGAGACCAAGACCAAGACTGGGAACAGAACCGACACCAGAACCGAGACCAGCAGCACTCCAGAACTGGAACTAAGGCTGGGACTGAGACTGAGACTGAAACCAGCCCCAGAATTTGTACTGAGACCAAGACTGAGACCAGCACCGACACTGGGATGGGCACCAGGAGAGCTCCGGAACTGAGACTGAGATTGGCACTGGGAGCACTCCAGGATCAACACTGGCACTGGTGCAAGCACTGGAACTGGAACCACTATGAGACCAAGACCGAGACTGAAACCAGAACCGGCACTGGCACCAAAACTGGCACCACTATAGGGCTGAGCATGAGACCAAGGCCATCACTGCTCTGGGATCAAGATTCTCATCGGGACCAGAACCAGCACCAGGAGCGCTCCAGGACTGCTCCAAACTGAGACTGAAACCAGGACCAGGACAGGGACCAACACCAGGAGCGCTCTGGGACCTCCTTATTCACTGCGGGGAGTTTTGGCTGCGCCCCACACGGGACTGGGCGGGACTGGGAGGGACCCTGGGTGGGGCGGGACCGCCTCGGTTTCCATAGTTCTGGAGCAGCCATCCCAGTCCATATGGTCCCAGTTTGTAGAGTCCCAGTCTGTGTGATCCCAGTTTGTACAATCCCAGTCCATGGGATCCAAGTTTGAACAATCCCATTCTGCAGGGCCCTGATCCATCTGGTCCCAGTCTGTGCAGACTCAGTCTGGAGGATCCCAGTCCACGTCATCCCAGCCCCCATGATCCCAGTCTGGATGGTCCTGCATGGCTCACACTTCCAGGGTCTGGAATTCCAGTTCCCAGCCAGGAAAAATTGTTCCTGCCCATCCTGGTTTGACTTTTGCAATTTGAGATGTTCCAGCCAAGGCACCCATTTATGTCACAGCTTTACCATCCTGATCCGGGTTCCCATTCCTATTCCCAACCTCTATCTCATTCCGGTTCCTGTTCCCAAACCCATTCCCGTTCCCAATCCTGTTCCCAATCCCTATCTCATTCCCATTCCCATGCTCAATCTTCTTCCTGTTCCTGATCCCGATCCTGTTCCTGATCCCGATCCCATTCCAATCCTGATCCCATTCCTGTTCCCAATCCCTATCTCATGCCCAATCCCTATCTCCTTCCCATTCCCAGTCCTGTTCCTGTTCCCATTCCCAATCTTGTTCCCATTTCCGATTGCGGTCTCATTCCCAATCTCGATCCCTTTCCCAATTCCAATCCCTTTCACATTCCCAATCCCTCTTTCATTCACATTCTCAATCCTGTTCCCATTCCTGATCCTGTTGCCATTCCCAATCCCTATTTCATTCTCAATTCCAATCCTGTTCCAAATCCTGATCCTGCCACTGTTTTCAAGGAATTGTTTTGATCTCAATCGCTATCCCAAACCTGGGGGGATCAAAATCCCCCAAATCCTGAGGTCAAACACCCCCAAACCCCAAATTTGGGGTCAAAACCCCCAATTCCCAAACGTTGGAGTTTGAAATATTGGGGGCATCCAACCCCCTCTGATCCCTAAATTTGGGGTGTCCAACCCCCTCAATCCCTAAATTCTGGGGTCAAATCCCCTGATCCCAAACCCTGGGGTGTCAAACCTCCCCAAACTTTAGGATCAAACCTCCCTCATCACCAAACTTTTGGGTCAAACCCACCAGAACCCAAACTCCCCCCCAGAACCACTCCAGTGCTGGGGGGCACAGTGGGGTTCATTTGGAGTTTATTTGGGGTTGATTTGGGATTTAATTGGGGTGGGGGCAAGTCCAGATGCAATGGCTGCAGAGAGACCCTGGGTACAATGCTGGGGGTGAGAAAAACCCAAAAACCCCTGGGGAACCCCCAAAACACCTGGGAAACCCTAAAAAGGGGATTTGTGGTGGGAAAAGGAGATTTTGGGGTAAAAGGGGAAGGATTTGAGATGGAAAAATGAGGGTTTGGGATGGAAATGGATATTTGGGGGAGGAAAGGAAGATTTAGGGTGGGGATTAAGAATTTGAGGTCAGGATTTCAGTAGGAAAAGGGGATTTGGGATTGAAAAATATTTGGTGTGGAAAAAGGAGATTTTTGATAAAAAGGGGATTTTGGGTGGACAGAAAAGGATTTGGGTTGGGAAAAGGGGATTTGGGGTGGGAAAAAAAGAATTTAGGGTCTGAATAGGACATTTGGGGGGCACAAAGTAGGATTTTGAAGTTGGGAAAAAAAGGATTTGCGATTGAAAAAAAGATTTGTGATAAAGAAAGTAGGATTTGGTCCAAGCTGAACTTACCTGGAGGATTCGGGCAGGTGGGAGGTTTGGGGCAGGGTCAGGACCATTTTTGGGACAGTTTATCTGGGATTTTTGGTGTTTTGGGCTGGTTTTGAGCAATTTTGGAATATTTGGGGGCAGCTTTGAGGCATTTTGGAGTGGTTTGGAGGGATTTTAGGGTGTTTCTATGGGATTTTGGGGAAACCTGAAGGGATCTGGGGTGTTTAGGGGCTGTTTTGGGGTATTGAGGGGTGGTTTTGAGGCATTTCTCTGGAATTTTGGGGTAATCCAGGCCCATTCTTTTCGGGTTTGGGGGTGTTTCAGGTGGGTTTGGGTCACTTTTTGGTGAAGAAGATCTTCATGGCATTCCTCTGGGATTTTGGGGTGTTTTGAGGCATGTCTCAGGGATTTCGGGACGTTGCTCTGAGATTTGGGGTCTTTTGGAGCAGTTTTGCCAAAGTCTCCCCAAACCCAACTCAGACCCCTCAATTCCCCTCAGATCCCCCCAAATCGCCCCAAATCCATTTGGGACCCACTTCAGACCCCTCAATTATTTTCAGACCTCCCCAATTTCCCCCATGTCCCCCCAGCCTCACCTCAGATTTCCCATTTCCCCTCAAATCTTCCCCCGACCCCTCAGTTCCCCTCAGAGATTCCCAAACGCACCTCATTTGCCCCTGGCCCCACCTTGGACCCCTCAAATCCCCACAGAGCCTCCCAAATCCATTCCAGCCCCACCTCAGACCCCTCAATTTTCCTCAGACTCCCTTAAATCCCCCCATTTGTCCCCAAAGCCTCCCTATAAGCACCTTAGACCCCTCAATTCCCCTCAGATTCTCCCCAAAATTCCTCCACGTCCCCCAGGCTCCACCTCAGATTCCCTATTTCCCACCAAAGTCTACCTGCCAAAAGCACCCCAGACCCCTCAATTCCCCTCAGACCCTCCCTCAAACTCCCCCATTTCCCCCCGCCCTACCTCAGCTTTCTCCTCAGCCACTCTCTCCTCACGTTATTCCCGCCGAGCGCTCGGGCCCCTCCCAGCCAATAGCGGCGCGCTTCTCCCCGAACCAACCAATCAGCGCGCGACTCCCTGTGGGAGTCCAGGGTTTTTTCCTGGCTCCTTTGGGGGTGCAAAAACCTCCCTGGCAGACCCCTCAGAGACCCCTGAGTGCTGCCCAGGAGCTGCAGGGGCTGGATTTGGCTCCTTGGGAGAATCTGCCCACATTGAGAGAAGAGACACAGAAAATAATGATGAGTAGAGTGTAAATTAGAATGTTAGAACGTAGATAAATAGGTTTTCTTGAATGTTTATGATAAGGGACACGTGGCCAAGATGGAGAATTTGGGGGGTGGACACCTTTTCCTCCTTCTTCTCCATGTCATCCATGTTGGGTGACACGTTGGCCTCTTGGATTGGTTGGGGTCAGGGCTGGACCATTTAATAAAATTGTATTGTATTGGTAAAATTTTGTAAACATGTAATGCGTAGTACTAACTATATAAGATAAGCCCTGCCTTCACCAGGCGGATTCCACCATGGATGCCAGGCTGAGCAGACCCTGCTGGCCAGGCAAAGTGTCCCAGAGATAAGAAACAATAAACTGTCCTTGGAAAAAGAGAAAACTGTCTCCGGCAGTCTCTCTTCAGCAGCTTCAGGGGAAAACCAGGTTTTGAACCACCTTCGTGTCCCTCTGGGGTGATCTCAGGGCAGAGGAGGAACCCCAGACTGGGACACCTGGCGTCCCTGGGTGGGCATTGACATCTGGCATCCCCCTGGGTGGACAGTGACATCTGACGTCTCTGGATGCACCACAGCCCACAAAGGTGGGTGCGGACCCCCAGAAGGGCAAGCTCAAGAAGACGCACAGAGATGGAGGAGACCCCCCCAGGCAGAGATATTTGGCATGGACCCTGGTGGATCCTTGTAGCCTGCAAAGGCAGGTACAGACCCCCAAAAGACAGAACTTCAGAAGAGGCACGCTGTTGAAAAGGACTTTGGAGGAGATTTCTGGCCCTCTGCCAAGAAAAGCCGAGTTCCAGACGCGAGTCGGAGAGGAGGTGTCCCGGGAAGCCTCGCTCCTGTGCACTGCTGGTCGGTTTCAGGAACCTCCGAATCGATTTTGGACGGATTGCTTTTGGGTAAGATGGTTCAGAATCAGACACATCATAGGATTCCCACCTAGCCATGAGCAGGGGGTGGGAGGTTTACGGCTGCCTTGCTATCAGCAGGCGGAGAAAGCAATTAAAGTTCCTCAGAGACTGGGGAAGGATTCTCACCTAGCTACGAGCTGGGGGAGGGAAGTTTATGACTGCCTTGCCAGCAGCAGGTGGTTCAGCAAGGGCCTTGCCAGCAGCAAGGCCAGGGGAAAAATTAAGTTAGAAATATTTCCAAGTGAGTTGCAGGACATACATTTTTGCTATTTCACCCCTTCAGAAACCCTGACCCCAGAAGGCGGGAGGGCGCTGCAGGCGACTCCCCGGGCCTGGGGGACAGAGGGGAGGGGGACGGGACCACGAAAAAATGCGGGCTCAGTGCCGCAGGGATGTCCAGGGAGAGGCAACCTGTGGGGACTGGGACGCAGAAGGACAGGACCATGCGGGCGGCTCTCAGCCCAAAGGGGGAAGGGAGCGGCAGCCTTCACACTGACCAGGACAAAAACAGGAAAAAAGCGTGGATTCGGTGCATTTAGCTGCAAGGGATGTCCAGGGAGGGGCAACCTGCGGCAATGGCCGGGACGCAGAAAAGCGAGAATTGCAAAAAGACACAGAGAGACCTGTCTCCAGCTGTCAGAAATGCTGGGGGAGGAAATGAATGCCCTGTTTCAGGGAAACCTGAGTTGTCCACATTAGAACTGGCAGATTCTAATGGGGAGACGAATTTATGCTTTTTAAGTCAAAGGTGAAAAAATTAACAACTTTGAAGTAATTGCAGGCAGCTGCCCGGACAGAGCCGGACAGAGCAAACCCAGGCACAGCAGCGTGAGGTCACAGCCCAGGCTCACCGAGAGAGGGGGGGAGGCACAGCCACCCTGCTCCAGAGGCTCCAGCAGCACCCCCACTGCTCCCCCTGTGCCTGCACAGACCCAGTGCTGCAGACGGGAGGGGAATGGGGGGTGGAGAGAGGCCAAGAGCTGCTTTTTATCCATACTGTGGAGAAGAAACAGAACAAGGGAACAGGACAAGAGAGTCAGTTTTATTTTCAGTTCTTGTATGTTAAACTAAAGGTGTTTGTTTTTGCATTTTTGTTAAAAAAATAGCTGAAACTTTAAGAATGGTAAAGGTATTTTAATAGTATTAGGTATTTTAATAATTGAAGGTATAATAAGGTATTTTGTATTTTATTTGAATATATATCACCTATATTTAGTGATTTGTTATTGGTCAGATATGAGTGGACATTTATTTAAATGTCAACATTGAGTTTTAATTTCCCTATAGTTAATGGTTTTAGAGAAGCCAGTTTATAAGTATTTGCAATATTGTCAATATAAATCAATAGATTTTGAGTTGGATTTTAAAATTTAAATTTAGTTTCTGTATTTAATTTTAAAAACACTGTAATAAGATTGTATGAATTCTATATTACAGAATGATTTTGTTTTCTGTTTCATTGTTTAATTTGAAATCTTTCAATATTTTAAGTAAGTTTTAGAAAGCCCCCAGATATGTCCTTGAATCAAATGTATGAAGATAATCAGTTAAATTGTGAACTTAATGCTTCTTTGTTTTCTTTTTCTTAATTCTCTCTTTTATTTTGGCAGGTCTTTTGTGACCTGGTAGTGTGCTATCATGGTTTTGAATATTTTGCAGAATTCCAGAAAATTATTTGAGCTTCATTCTCAGAAAAAAATTTTAATGTTATGGTTTTCCTGAGTTGCTATCATAGAAGCACTGCAGTGTCTTGCCATGTTCAAAGTATCTTACTCTAAAGATGAATTTTAGAGAAAATGAGTTGCTAGAGAAGTTTGATTTCTTTTTGAAATGTTTCATTGTAACTTTGTTGTTAAGAGTTGTGGTTTATTTCTTTAATAAGAAGATGTCAGGGAGTTCTCTTCCAATTAGAGTTTAGGCTCTGGCCAAGCCTTGATTCTGACTGAAAGAGAAATTGTGTAAACCCAGGTGTTTTCTGCATCAAAATAATATTCCAATCGTTTGGATTGGCAATTTGACTTATCAATATAACAGCTGATGCTGACTTTGAAGTGAATTCGGTGTTCATTTTCCAGAGATGACCATCTAATTCCTCATTGAATCAAGGTTTGTCAGCTGTCTGCAGACCCTGAGGTGATGACACAGGTTTTTTTTTAAATTGATAATTATCTAATCTTGTAAATGTATGCCTGTTATTTAAAGTATTGTTAATTATTGTATTATGTTTACTTGCAAAAGATTGTAAACTTTGGGTTTGTTTTCTTTGTTAGATAATACTTAAAATAATAGTACAAGGGAAAATTTTCCAGTTTTGATCAAAAATATAGAGACAGAGAAAGTTGAAAAGCTTACAAAGTAAGCATTTGGGGGAAGGGTTCTGTTTGTGTCTCCACAGAAAGAGGACAGAGATGGTTGAAGCCTGCAGCAAGATTGGAACACCACAACATACAGCTTCAGCTGTCAAGGAGCAAATGACGGAAGTTCTTCAAGAACAACATAAAAAGGTTTTTACAAATTTTAAGAAGAAAAAGAATCCATCTAAAGGACAATGCTACGACTGTGGAATTTTTGGACATTTTTGGAAAAATTGTCCTCAATCCACAAAGACTTCAAGCTACCAGAACTTTACCCTAGATGTCGCAGAGGAAGACATCTGGCAAGTAAATGTTATTCTCTGACGGATGTGGACAGAAAACCATTGCCACTGCCAAAAAACACGAAGTGCAGGACCATCTTGTGCTACGACAGAAATGATGGCAGTGCAACAAGGAACAGCAACAACACCGGCACAGACAATACAGTTGTTGGGGAACGTCAATCTGACTCCCTCAGCAGGGTGTTAGGGGACATCCCCTGTGACAGGGATTTGCTGCCCAGGAACGCAGTATATCCTGTCAGCTTCAAAAGTGACTTGTTTTTTTTGAATGAAGAATCTGCATCTATACGTACAGGACTGAAAGCACCGTGCCGAAAGAGACAAGATTTTTTGATAATAGGCAGAGACCGGTGCAGCAATTTTGGACTGACAATGTATCCTACTGTTGTTTCAGCAGACCGCTTCAAAGAGATGACAATTTTAACAAGGGCTCTTCGACCCCCATTGACAATTCCACAAAATACTCAACTGGCAAAAGCGATAGCTCTGCCATCTCATCCATTGGAGCATCAAGCAATGCTGGTGATGGGCGAAGGGCATCCACACTACAATGACCATGTCGAAGTACACACATTATGGTTGAAGTACATAACCCGTGAACAGCCATTACTTGGGACTTGATATACCATAACAGGAAAACAACCATCACAAGGATGGTGAACACCGAACGTGACAGTGATTTCATATATTTTCTGACCTCGAGAATGGAACTTGATTGTACCTTTGGATCAAATCACAGGCATTGGAGGAAGTTTTGTATGCCTCCAAAGTGAAAATTCAATAACATTCACAGGACCCGGACAGAAGACAGCTATTACTCGTGTGAAAGCCATTCACTGTATGGGGAAGAGATCTCCTTTCACAGTGGAACATGTACCTGACAATGGATTTTTAGTAGGACTTACTGTGGCACTCGCCACTCCACACCGATACGTGGACTCTTTACCATTCCATTTAGTAGTGTTGGGAGAAGAAACACAGCTATATGGTTTGATTTTTCATTGGGACGAACACAAAAAAGACACTCTTTTAATTATAGAATGGGTTTTCCTATCTTACAGATCTCCAAAGACAATTCTTACAGATTCAGAAATGACAGTACAATTGATAATAAAGGGAAGAACAAGGTTGATGACAATAATGGGCAAGGACTTTTCAATGAACAATGCGGCAAGGACCACAGATTTCTACAATACCAATGAATCAAAAAATGGATGAGGCAGCAGCTTGGCCTCAATCTCAACAAGTAATACCTTTGAACAGACAAATTCCTACAGAGACACACAGACCTGCAACAGCAGCTCAAGATACTTTAGTTGATTGGACAAATATTCGAATGGACTTGACAAGAAGCAGAAAATGTCCTGCAATTGGGACTGGTGAAATAGCCATACCAGTGAATTATGACCCACAAGGACAAAACCAAAGATGGCAAAAATTAAATCATGATTTAGTTAAAAATTTTATTAAGGCAATTAGAGATTATGGACTGGGATCTTCATATTTTAAACAGTTTTTAAAAGGTATTCTCAATGAATATGACTTGACTTCATGTGACATGAAATCTCTTGTGTCATTGATACTTACTGACACACAAGGACTTATATGGGAGCGCAGACGGAGAAGAGCTTTGAAGGAGCTGTGAAAGAAATACCAAGGTGGTGCTCATGCTAACCTCACCATGGCAGAATTAGCAGGAGACCCTCCTCACAATGATCCAGTACAACAAGCCGCCAAGATTCCAAGGGGAGTGTTGGCAGACATCAAGGAAAAAGGATGTGAACTTCTCTTCAAACAAGATTTAAAAGACTTAAGGACTGACAGTGAAAAATGATTGTTTATATGCTGTTGTATCTTATTTTTTGTCAACTGTATTAGGTGAAAAAGAGGATTTACCAGTGATGTAGCCAAGGGAGAGTGTTTGGGAAAATTTAGCATGGACAGTGGGGTTGGAAACAATTTGTTTGAGGCATTCCAGGCAAAAAAAGCCATTTTCAACATGTCTGGTGGGATTGACAGTGAAAGAATGGCCCATTCTGGAGGGCATCCCTTCATGGGTGATGTGAGTTGTGACAACTCCTGTGAATGGATGGCATGTGTGGGTTCAATTTCTCCCTGTGGCTGTTTTCAAACCAAAGAATTAGAAATTTTTGGTTCAACAATGGATTTTGGAATTGTATGTGATGTTTTAGGGGTGAAAAAGAACCAAACAATGGATGTTACTCCGAATTAGAATGTATATAGCAATTATATTGTAGTCTCAAACAAACCATCCTTCCGAGTTCTAGCACAGTTATTGTGCCTGGATGGTCTGTTTGACCTTTTTGATCTTTTACCTTTGTAAAAAGAAATTTTGAAAGTAGGTTTTTATAAATATTAGTGGAGCTTGTTACTATTCTCATTGCTTTGCCATGCATCATCCCATGCACTCAGCACACCTTGAACAAAGCTGTGAAAAGGGCTCTGGACAAAACCATGAAGGAGGTCTTTTTGCTGCAAACAGAGGGGGGAGATGTGGGAGTCCAGGGTTTTTTCCTGGCTCCTTTGGGGGTGCAAAAACCTCCCTGGCAGACCCCTCAGAGACCCCTGAGTGCTGCCCAGGAGCTGCAGGGGCTGGATTTGGCTCCTTGGGAGAATCTGCCCACATTGAGAGAAGAGACACAGAAAATAATGATGAGTAGAGTGTAAATTAGAATGTTAGAACGTAGATAAATAGGTTTTCTTGAATGTTTATGATAAGGGACACGTGGCCAAGATGGAGAATTTGGGGGGTGGACACCTTTTCCTCCTTCTTCTCCATGTCATCCATGTTGGGTGACACGTTGGCCTCTTGGATTGGTTGGGGTCAGGGCTGGACCATTTAATAAAATTGTATTGTATTGGTAAAATTTTGTAAACATGTAATGCGTAGTACTAACTATATAAGATAAGCCCTGCCTTCACCAGGCGGATTCCACCATGGATGCCAGGCTGAGCAGACCCTGCTGGCCAGGCAAAGTGTCCCAGAGATAAGAAACAATAAACTGTCCTTGGAAAAAGAGAAAACTGTCTCCGGCAGTCTCTCTTCAGCAGCTTCGGGGAAAACCAGGTTTTGAACCACCTTCGTGTCCCTCTGGGGTGATCTCAGGGCAGAGGAGGAACCCCAGACTGGGACAACTCCCCTCAGAAACACCCGCCTCCCCCGCGCCGCTGCAGCCAATCAGAGGCCAGGCGGGATTGGCGCCCTCTGACCCCGGCGCCGCCATAGAGCGGGCGGCCCCTCCCCCCCCACCCCCCGGGACCCCCGGGAATCCCCCCGAGAATCCCCCCGGGAATCCCCCCGGGAATCTCCCCGGGACCCTCCCCGGGCTCGGGCGGGCGCTGAGGGAGGTGCTGCAGAGAGCGGGGCAGGCGCTGGGAGAGGCCGAGGGGCTGCGGGAGCTGCTGAGGCGGCGCAGGGACAGGTGGGAGAGGGTCGGCGTCGGGGGGAGGGTGCTAAAGGGGGGGCTTGGGGGGTTTGGGGGTCTGAGGGTCCTAAAATGGGGTCTTGGGGGGGTCTTGGTGGGTTTTGGGGAGGGGTCTGGGGGTCCTAAGAGGGGCTTGGGGGGGTTTTGGAGAAGAGTCCTGAGTGGGTCTGGGGGTCCTGGAGGGTTTTTGGGGGGTCTGGGGGTCCTAAAATGGGGTCTGAGGGGTGTCGTGGGGCATTTGGGGGGTTTTTGGAGGGGTCCTAAGGGGGGGCTGGAGGGTTTGGGGGAGTTTCGGGGAGGGGTCCTGGGAGGGGGGTTGGGGGAGTCTGGGGGGGGGCATTTGGGGATTTTGGTGGAGTCTGGGGCATTTGGGGAGGGGTCCTGGGGGGGGTCTGAGGAGGGTCTGGGGGGTTTTGGGAGGGGTCTTGAGGGGTTCTGGGCTGGGTTTTGGTAGGGGTCTGGGGGATTTTGGGAGGGGTCCTGGGGGGTTGTGTGGGGCTTGGGGGAGTCTGGGAGTCCTAAAAGGGGTCTGGGGTGTCTGGGGAATTTTGGGAGGGGTCCTGAGTGGTCCCAGGGGGTTTTGGGAGGGATCTGGGGGGGCTTTGAGGAGAGGTCTGGAGCTTCTAAAAGGGATCTTGGGAGGGGGCCCAGGGTGGGATCACTGGAGGGATTTTGGGGAGGGGTCTTGAGAGTCCTTGGTGATTTTTGGGAGTGGTCCGGGGGTCCTAAGAGGGATCCTGGAGGGGGTTTGGGGTGGGTCCTAAGGGGGGTACTGAGGGTTTTGGGGGGTCTAGGGGGGATCGTGGGGGAGTTTTGGGAAAGGATCTTAGGGGGGATTTGGGGAAGGGTCTTGGGGGATCCTTGAGGAGTTTTTGGGAGGGATTTGGGGGAGGGTCTAGGGAGTTTTGGGGTCCTGGGGGAGTTTTGGGGGTCCCAGAGTTGATTTTGGGGTTCCTGCGGGGGGTCCCAGGGGAGGCTTGGGGGTCCCGGGGTTAATTTGGGGGTTCTGGGGAGGGGTCCTGGAAGAGTTTTGGGGATCCCGGGGGGGATTTTGGGGTTCCTGGTGGGGGTGGGGGGGGGATTTGGGGGGTCCCAGGATTGATTTTGGGGGTCCCAGGGTTGATTTGGGGTCCTGGGGAGGGGGGGGTGTCTCAGCCCCACCCTGACTGGGCTCTGAGGGGTTTTGGGGGAGGGGGATCCCCCCTCAGTTTGGGGCATCTCCCATGGTGCCCCCCCCCAAAAAGTGTCGAGGGTCCCTGAAGTGGCTCCTGTTCCACCGGCCCATGCCCCCCCCGATCCAGGATGGGCCCCAGTGAGTCTGGGGGTTTGGAGGGGGGCTGGGGGGTTCTGCAGGGAGTCTGGAGAAACCCCAAAATCCCCCCAAATCCCCTAAATCCCCCCCAAATCTTCCCAAATCTCCCAAATTCCCCTAAACCCCCAAAGATCTCTAAAAAATCCTTCAAAATCCCCTGAAAATCCCAAAATCTCCCCTAAAATTGTTCCAAAACTCCCAAAATCCCTCCAACACCCCCAAATCCTCCCAAAATCCCCCTTAAATTCCCCCAAAATCACCTGAAATCCTCCCAAATCTCCCAAAAATCTCCCTAAGTCCCACAAAAATCTCCCAAAATTCCCCAAAATCGCCCCAGAATTCCCCTGAAATCCCCCCCCCCTCAATTTCCCCCCAAATCCTCCCAAAATCTTCCTGAAATCTTCTAAAATTCCCCAAAATCCCCCCCCCAAATCTCCCCAAAATTGCCCCAAAACCCCCAAATTCCCTCAAAATCCCCCTGAAATCTCCTAAAATTCCCCCAAAGCCCCCAAATTCGCTCAACAAATTCCCTGAAATCCTCCAAAATCCCCTCCAAATCCCCCCAAATCCCCCAAACCCCCAAAATCCCCCTTGAAATCCTCCAAAATCACCCTAAACACTCCCCAAAATTGCCCCAAATCACCCAAAATCTTCAAAAAATCTCTTGAAATTCCCTAAAGTCTCCCCCGAGTCCCCATGAAATCCCCCCAAATCTTCTCAAAAACCCCCCAAATCCCCAAAAAATCTCCCACATTCCCCCCAAAGCCCTTCACGAATTCCCTGAAATCCCCGAAATCCCCCAAATCTGCCCCAAATCCCCCCAACCCCCCCCGCCCCCACCGCTTCCCCCAGGTGTGGCTGGTGGCCCTGGCCGTGGCCGGGGCTCTGCTGGGACCCCCCGGCCCCATTTGGGTCTGGGGTCTCTGCTGGGCACAGCGCGGGTCAGGGGCTACAGCCCCACAGGGAGATGTTCTGAGGGGGGGGGAGGGATTGGGGGGATTTGCAGGGATTTTGGGGGTTCAAGGAGTTTCGGGAGAATTTTGGGGGGATTTGAGTGGGATTTGGGGGGATCTGGGGGGATTTTTCCAGTACAATCCCTGTGACTCCCTGTCTCTCCCAGTATCCCAGTCACCCCCAGCATGCTGCCAGTCACTTTCCCTTCTTCCCAGTTGCTTTCCACATGATTCCAGTTGTTCACAGCCACTCCCAGTCCATCCCAGTATGAGTCCAGTCACCCTCAGTGTGACCCCAGTCTCACCCAGCATGGACCCAGCTGCTCTCCCTGTGATCCCAGGATGATCCCAGTTGCTGGCAGAATAGTTCCAGCTGTTCCCAGTTCCTATCAGGATGATCCCTAGAATAGCCCCAGTCTCTCTCAGCATTGTCCCACTTTCTCCCAGTTGACCCCAGCCTGGTTCCTGTCCCCCAGTGTGGTTTCAGACACTCTCATTATATCCCAGTTTCCCCAGTAAGGTTCCAGTTGTCTCAGAATGATGCCAGTCTTTCCCAGTTACTCCCAGTTGTCTCCAGCCTGATCCCAGTTTCTGTCAGTGTCCCATACTCCCAGTTACTCTCAGTATGATCCCTGTCATGGCCTCAGTCCCCTCAGCATGGTTCCAGTACCTTCCCAGTTGATCCCAGTTTCTCCCAATGTGTCCACATTTTCTTCCCAATGTGGGCCCAGTTGCTCCCAGTAACTCCCAGACAGTTTCCATTCCCCCAATCCCAGTGGCTCTCAGGATGATCCCAGTAGGACCTGTAGTCACTCCCAGTATGGTTCCAGTCATTTCCAGTAGGACCCCAGTCACTCCCAGATCCTCTCAGTATTCTTCCAGTCATGCCCAGAGTGACTCCCTGTCACTCCCAGTGTGGGCCCAGTTGTTCCCAGTCACTCCCAGTATGGTTACAGTTGTGGCCAGGACTTTTCCTATCACTCCCACTCTGATTGCAGTGTGGTCCCAGTCAATCTCAGATATTCCCAGTACTATTCCAGTCACTCCAGGTACAATACCAGGTAGTTCCAGTAGGATTCCAGTGTGACTCTGACATGGGCGCAGCTGGTCCCATTATCATCCAGTGTGGTTCCAATTGCTCCCATTTCCCCTCACTGTGGTTTCAGTCTCTCCCAGTGTATCCCAGTTGTTGCCAGTATGTCCCCAGTCCCTCCCAGTTGTCCCCAGCTGATTCCAGACTGATCCCAGTTGCTCACAGGCTTTCCCAGTCACTCTCACAGCAGTTCCAGCTGTTGCCAGTATGATCCAGTATGATCCCAGTATTTCTGTGCATGGTTCCATTTCCTCCCAGTTCCTCCATTTGCCCCTAGCACAGTCCCAGTCACTCCATAGATGATCCCAGTTTCTCCTAACATGGTCCCAGTCATGCCCATTTCCCCCAGTACAGATTAGTAGTTCCAACTGACTCCCAGTGTCCCTCAGCGTGGTCCCAGTTCTCCCCAACATGGTCCTGATATTTCCCAGTGTGGTTCCAGTCACTCCAGTGTTATAGATAAAAACGAGATCAAGCAGAATTAAATATGATTAAAATAAACACGGTTTTCAATAGCCACAATCAAAAAGGACGGTGCTGAGCCCGGGGTTGGCATCGGGTGAACACACAATGATTCAAACTCTCCGCTTTAATTAGTCCAGTTTTTATACAGTTTTTCCTTGCCTGATTCACACTCGCCGCTTTAGTTAGCCCAGTTTTTATACAGTTTTTCCTTGCCCGGAGCGGAGGTCTTTGTCTTCTCTTATCGTTCAGCATAGTCATGTAGTTTTCTTTCACTGTCTTGAGCTGGATGAAACCGTATCCTGGGAGATGATGAATTTTGATGAAGGCAAATTCAGGTTTACAGGAAGATGGAATTGAGATGTAACTTGCAGATTTTGGTTTACTGGAAACGGGCATTCAGATGTATTTTTCTTGATGGCTCTGATTACCTTAATTGTGGGTGCTTATCGGGCCTTATCTTTTGGGTGTTCCCTGGACAGAGCCATTTTCACTTGGCTACGTCTATTGTCTTGCTAACCCGAGCCCTTCAGCTTTTCTTAGTAGTTACAGTGTTGCGTTTAAGCAATCCCTGTTCCTCCCTTTGCAGCTTTTGGGTTTTAAGTTTTTTATTACTTTATTCATACAGAAATTGCTTATTCTACATTAATTTTCAACTTTACACGAATTACATTATATATTACACCAGTAAGGTCACAGGCACTCCCAGTATATCCCAGTGGCCCTGAACATGCTCCCAGTCATTTCCTGTGTCCCCAGGAAGGTTCCAGTTCCCCCAGTACAGCCCAGTCCCTCCCAGTGGTGCCACTCCTGGGATCCCCCACCCCTCTCTGTGATCCCGAGGCTCTGTGATCCCCAAGGGCTGGAACTCGCCCCCCA
>NW_027636022.1:0-54201 GCF_903797595.1 Erithacus rubecula | reverse complement strand
GGTACTTGGAATTCCTTTCCACACTGAGTGTCTGAGAGGTTTTTGTGCAATCCTGGCCTCCAATTCTCTCCTCCAAGGAGTCCATGAGGAGCCTGTGCTGGGGATGGACCTCAGTGGGACCCATTAATGCTTTGAGACACTTTGAGTTTTCCTCTGATTTTGACTCCTGGAAAGGTTTGTGCAATCTCCTCTCCAGCCCTGAGGTTCCAGGGCTCAGCACCAAATGCACCACAGGGCTCACTGGGATCAAGCAAGTCCTGACCAACATAGATCTGCCTTGATTTCCCTCTGCTCTGGTGCAGTTCATTAGGAAGTTCTTTTTTGTTAGTTATGGAGAAATATTTCAAAGGGCTTCTAATAAATCCACATTCCTATTTTAATGGATATCTTTCTCTCTTTAGAGCAGAGGTGATTGCAGTGACTGATACTGATCCATGGTCTCTCCTAAGGAGGTCTGGTCAGGTCAGAGAAGCTGTGCCTTGAGTTCTTGGAGAACTGGCTGCACACAATCAAAGAGGGGTCTTTCTTCTTTTATTTTAGCAATCTAAACTCCAGTTTCCCCAGTGAAAACAGACACCTTCCTCAAGTGTGTACAAAGTCCAAGGTGTCACCAAGGAGGTTCCCCTTCCCAAGGCATAACTGTGAAAAATGAGGTTTCACTTTCCTGGTAAATTTTAAAAGGCTTAATTTAGAACAAACAAACAAACAAAACCCCCAAAACAGTAGGAGACAAAGACAATAAAGCAAAGGGTTAATAAGGCTGGGTTCTGGGCATTCAGCCAAGAGTACACACTAATTCAGAAGACACTTCTTTCAATGCATCAACATGTTGCATATTCATAGACTCTCATGCATTATTCAAAAACATTCCTTTTGAGCTCCCCCAGCCTGCCCATTCCTTCCATCCTGTAAATCAACATTCTTTATTTCTCTTTGTGGTTTTGTCTTGTTGTGGATGATCAATACGTTTCTTCCCTGGGGGTCTTTGTGTCACTGCTATCTTCATCAGGGTAGGATAATCCAAGAACCTTAAGGATTTCCTGATTATCTTTTAACATACTTTGAGTTAGTTACATAACAAAAGCTTTTTATATCACTATGCTATAGTCCAAGAAAAAATATATTTATCACACTGCTATTTCTAAGTTTTGTTAATAGCAGAACTAAAAGGAACTATATTCATACAGCAAAGTTTTCCAACATTATACATATAGAATTAATTTTAATATTTATAAAAGCCAATAATATAGTATGACTTATAACATATCCTCCCTCTTTCTTTTTATAAATCATTTGGCTTGAGCAATAATCCGTTTTTTCTAGCCTCCATTATTCACTACTTTTTTCTTCAATATTTTTTTCCTTATTTTAAGAGGTCTCTATATTATTTTGTTCTTTAGTACCATGTCTTTTGTGCCATTCCAGATATAGTCAATTTTGGATTTATAGGCTGTTACCACTTTGCATGCCTTGGACTACACTGGTGTTCAGTCAAAACAGGTAATCAAACAAGGAAGAAATATCAGACCAGCTGTAGCAGATAAAAGGAAGAAGCCTAGCTTATTCCACCACCTATCCCAATATGTTATCCCACCAGCTAGTTTTTAACATTGATTCACATTTTTGTACCGGTACGTGAGTTATTTTTCTGACATCATATGTAGGATGGGATCCCCATTGTCATCTATTTTTAAAGAACAATCTGATGTATTAAATTTCCCGCGGACCCCTCCTTCTTCAGCTAACAAATAGTCTAAAGCCAGCCGATTCTATTGGGGTTCAATATCCCCAACTCCCATCTTGTGCCCAGGCAGCTGGGTCATATTTTTCCAATATAGGTTCAGAGGGCTGTTCTGCATCTCCCCATTTTTAAAATCCTCCAATCAAATCCCTTTTCTTTCATTTTAGATCCTCATAAACTGGTATTCCCAATTGATCTCCATTTGGTCCAGGCAAAAGAAAAAATTCTAGTTGCATGATTCCCAGAGCACCGTACCATAATTCCCTTTCCACTGGGAGAGGAGGTCAGGATATGCTCTTTTTCCACATAACCAAAATAAGCTATCTGGTGCTTTCCAATAACCTGGCCCAGAGCCAGAGGTGATCCCTTGCCAAGGCTGTGCTGTGGCACCTGCCCTGTGCCACGCTGGCTGCTCAGGCACCGCGGGACCAGCAGCAAACCCCAGTGCCAGGAGCAAAGGCCGGGTCAGCCAGACAGAAAGGGTCAGGGCTGGGCACTGTTTCCATGGCAGGCACTGCAACACCACACCTGGGTCTCCTGTCCCGGCAATGGCCATGGAAACCCCTGGTAGGGCTTGATGGCACCGACACTGGCACTGAGACACTGCTGGGCCGAGGGCCATGGCAGCCACCCCTGGGCTACACCGGAACCAGGATTGCCATGGCAAACAGCAAAAAGCCCCGTTGCTACTGTCCAGTGCCACCACAACCTGCAGGAGACACTTTGCTGAGGTCGGATCCGTGGCTATCAACCTTTTTCCTGCCGTGGTGGGGGACTGTCACGGTCACTCGCACTCAGGGCCCGTGGCCGGGCAGGGCTCCCATGGACACAGGCACTGAGCCTGTGCCAGAGTCGGCTGCCATGGCAACCATCCCAAAGGCCATGGCCAGGGCTGGGGGCATGGAAAGGAACCCGTGGAGCCGAGGCCATGGTGGATGGCTAAGAACAATGGTTTGGGCTGGGGCAGAGGGCATTTCCTTCTGGGGCTGTGTTTGGGCTGCTTCTGAGCACAGGGCTGAGCACACAGAGATGGTTTTGCTCTTGCTGAGCTCGCACAGAGCCAAGGCCTTTCCTGCCCCTCATGCAGCCATGCTGGGGAAGGGCTGGTGGTGCAGCAGAGGCTGGGAGGGGACACAGCCAGGACAGGTGACCGAAACTGACCCTGGGGATATTCCAGACCAAAGGACATCATGATCAGTATATAAAGTGGGGGTAACAAAGAAGAAGGGGGAATTTTAGAGTGATACTTTTTTGTCTTCCTAGGATGAGGCCCTGTTTTGCTAGTAGACAAGTTCAGCACCGAAGACACAGACACTGACTTAAGGAACAGAGTAATTTATATAATGCAAAAGTACAAAGAATTACAAAAGGAGAAGCTCAGCAATGCACCCAATCCTCACTACCAAAGATTGCCTGTAGTGATTAAGAGACAGCACCAGTTACCCTCAGGCTTTGCCATCCCCCAGGTGCACACATCAGCTGGGGAAGCTGTCACAGCCAAGGGCTGCAGAGCCACCCCAGGACACTGGGAGTCCCTGTAGGTGCACCCACCTTTGCAGGCCATGAGGCTCCAACCTCGCTGTGAGAGGGCCCAGCTTCTACACTGATAAACAAACAAGCTGACATTACTTCTAGTGAGGGAACACCTGTGTAACATATGATATAATGTAATTTGTGTAAAGTTGTAAAATAATGTAGAATATGAAGTGCTTGTATGAATAAAATAATAAAAACTCAGAAACCAAAAAGAGGGCCATGGACGAAAAGGACACAAATTGCTTCATCACAGCATTGTAACATCCAACAAAAGCAGGACAACCCAGATTAACAAGTAAATAGCCGTGGCCACAGCAGAGATGGCTCTTTCAGGAACTGTCCAGGGAACACCCAGACGATGAGAGCCCAGCAAGCACCCACGATTAAGTTAATCAGAGCCATCAGGAAAAAAACATCTGAATGTAAGCTTCCCATAAACCAAGACCTGCAAGATAGATCTCAATACCATCTTCCCATAAACCAGAACCAGCCTTCATCAGAATTCATCGTCTCCCAGAATATGGTTTTGTCCAGCTCAATGCAGTGAAAGAAAACCACATAAATATCCTGAACGAGGAAAGGAGACAAAGACCTCTGCTCCAGGCTAGGAAAGACTGTATAAAAACTGGACTGACCAAGGTGGATTTGTGAACATTGGGGGATCAGAGGGTGTTCACCCAGCGCCGATCCCGGGCTCGGCATTGTCCCTCACGATTGTGGCTGTCAGGGAGCATATCCCGGTCACAAAATAAATTATCGTTTATTTTTGATTATACTCAATTCGGCTGAATCTCTTTATTATCTATAACACCTGGCTTCATTCTCAATTTGGTTTCTCCCAAAGCCTGGCCAGGCCTCACGGAGGAACCAAGGGAGGTGACTTTGACCATACACGCCTGAACAAAGCCAGATGTGGCCTTGTCTGGTTTCTAAACACAGGAAGATAAATCCATGTTTCACCAATGCACATATACAGAGATCATATTGCTAACAAAGCTTCAGTAATGAGCTGATACAAATATAACATTTGGTTGGAAGGTTCATCTAGAGGTCAGCTTTGGCTCAGGGCTACCTCTCTCAGGACCTGGTGTTCAGGCCTCAGTACTTCACTCAGTGCTTTGACCTAGAGATGAACTACAAACTTCATAGCAATTATTACCATAATAGAACCTTACATTTAGGTATTAGGCATAAAGGCATATGTTCTTGTTCTTGTTCTTCGTTTAAGTGCTGTTCAAGTTCATTCCTCAGAGCTGTTAGCATTCCTTTAAATTCGCATTCCTTTTAAAACATGCCAGATTGGTTGCTATTCTGTATGCTCTTCATCAAATCCCCCCTTTTCCTTGAGACTGTGTCTCAATACTCCGTTTCCCAGCACAAAGTGTCACAACAACTCTAACATGGAACCATAACACACCAAGTGCTCACACTGCAATGATTACAGTGACTGCAACAAACTCATTTCACAGCAGCCTCCAATTTGGAAGCCAATCCCACCATGAAGATTTTCTTCTTTCTGCCACTCCTCTGCTGCTCTTTCTATCGAGGTGATGCCTGACTGGACTTCAAACACAGCACTGATAGACATTCCTGCAACATTCCTCCCCTAGAACAGCACAGGCTCCTCCCTGGCCAGCAAGCAGAGAATCCAAGGCCATGTGGTTCTGTAGAGCTCCAATTTGTGTTTGTTGGAGTCCAGAGGAGGTGCTATTGGATATTTTAATAGCATCACTTTTTACTTCTTCTAATAATCGATTAAGCTCATTAATGTAAACTCCACAGGATGAGGTAGCGCACGTGGGGCACAGGGTGAGCCTGAATCTTTGGCTTTCTGAAATCAAAGGCACCCCTTGGGTGGAAAATGTTCTCTTGGCCCCAACTCTTCCTAGTGCCTGTTGCCAAAGTGCCCTCAAGGGAGGCATCAATATTGCTCCAAACAGGACCCAAACCACCCTTGAAGAAGTCATTTATAGGCAGTCTCCACACACCCAGCAGCTCCCATTCCCAGCACCAAAGGTCTGATTTCCTATTTCCCACTGAGGGCTGCTGATGGATCCAGGGCTCCTCCCTGTGCTCCTGTGGTATCCCCAGTGCCTTTGGGCCAGAGGAGTTTCATTATAGCCCTGCAGCTGGGAGTGCTGTGACACTGACCCTGACCAGCTCCAGCACCCCAAGTTCTATTGACATTGGAAGTGATGGTAAAGCACAGAAATCCTTTCACATTGTGGCCTCTAACTGTAACAGGGTTTGGTTTCTCCTGAAGGGAAATATTATTGAATCCTATGAAACTACTAATGTATTCCTTTGTTCCACAGCACAGCTTCCTGTAACCGTCCCTGCCCTGGCTCCGTTAGGAGTCAGAACCCACTGCCAGAGTTCTGACCACCCCACAGGGTGGGCCCTCCAACAAAACCCCATTCCTCCCAACATCAGTTGAGAACGTTTCCAGCCATTAGTTACATTGAGTGTTTTGGTTGCTTTGACCTTTAAATTTTCAAAAGAATTTCATGACTAATTCCTTGGTCAAACTCTAGAGGTGTTTTCTGGCAAACAAAGATTCTGGCTGACTCTCAAGATACAATTTACAGACATAAGCAGTACTTTAGCAACAAGGTTATTCATTCTTTATCCTCAGTCTCATTCGGGTTAGGAACAATAATTCTGTTGTCTATGGAGCTGGCACCTTTTTAATTCCAGAATAATGCCTCCAAGGTCCTTTGCTGTTCAGCTTTACTGCACTGTCTGTGGGTGACAAGGCTTGGTCCCTTCCTTGGGGTCCTTTCCCCTCCAGCTGGAGAGCTGCCAGCTCCCAGTCCTTGAGGGCACCCAGGTTCCTGGTTGGAATTTGTGTGGAAATCCCTCAGTGTCACATCAGCCTTCACATGGAGCATTCCATGGATTCAGAGCATTTTCCAAAGGGGCCGCTGGGGCAAACAGGGAGATTTGGTCAGGTGGAATCTGTAAAACAATATCCCTGCTGGAGTCAGTGAGTTGGGAATCTCTCTGAATTCTTCAGGAAGAAATCAGATTGCAGGGATTAAATTAAAGCTTTTAAATGGACTAAAGTATATTAAGCCACTCATGCATAAAGTAAAGGTGTAAGTTTAAGTTTTAGGATAAGTAAGTCAGTAAGCAAGTTTTAGTATGAGCTCTAATGCTTTTAGCAAGTAAAAGGTTTAAATGCAGAAGTAAACATGCAAGTTCTAGTAAAAGTTTAAAAACATACTAATGTTTTCAGTAAAAACTCCAGAAATGTCATTTTAGATAGTGCTTAGACATAACAGAGCTATAGTAAGAATATTGCTTACATTTTTCAAATAGAACAAAATAAGTCATATGGGTAGTTTATACATAACATAGCGTGTTAAAAAACTAAAACTCTAACAAGATAAAAAGTAGTAGTCCAAGTTTGTGTCTTAGCTTGTTAAAAAGATTCTATATAAAAGCATGCATTTGGGAGAGCTAGGGCTTTTTGCTTTTTATTACTTTTTGCTTTTTATTACTGCTTTTTCTACTGCTTTTTGCCACTGCCATTTGCTTTTACTTTACTTTGCTCTTTCACCATCATCATCAACACCTGAAAAGAAGATAAAAGCTGCCACAACATCAGCTTCCCTGGACCCTAACAAGAGCAGCTTCTGCTTCTATTTAGAACTTTATACCAAAACTTAACATGAACACTAATGTCTGTGGCTATACCTTTTGAAACGAATGTACTTCTGCAATAAATAATCTTTTAACAACTCTTAGCTATTTCACTCATTTAAAAAAATAATCCAAAAAACCTGGTGCCAAAGGCACCAGAAGTCCTAACCTCACATATCCCGTAACATCCATTTGTTCGGGCACAGAACACTTGGCTGCAGGGACATATTCCCATTGTTCCTGCCCAGGTTTCAGGATCCAAACAGTGTTGTCTTTCCCCAGAGCTGTTCCTTCAGCTGGCTCTGGACCCACACTCTTGCTCCATTATCAGGACTGCTGGATCCAAACCCTCTGTCTCCACAAACAGAGGTGATTTGAGGTGGATCTCCTTCTTTCACAACTATTGCTAAAACTGCAGTATCGATAACTGTGCCACCTCACCACGGGGTTGAATAATTCAATCTTGTTCACTATTACTTAACTGATTTACCCAAATTTCTCCTAGATAATCTGCATCAATTCCTCTTTCCATGACATGAAGGCTTTGTAAGGCCAAGCTCCAGCGAGCAGTTATCAAACCAAAGTGTCCTGGAGGAATCTGAATTCCTGTTCCTGTATTGTTAGGTCTCATTTGCTTCTGATTTATTCCAATTAATTCCAGTGCATGAAGGCCCAGCACTGTAGCCTCTGGGATGGCCCTGTTGGGGCCATCATACCCAGAACAACTTCCCAGGCAGTTTGTCTCACTGTCTGTGGTTATATTTGCAAATTGGGTGCAGCCATGCACATCCAGGGAGTTTCCATTCTTCCAGCAGACCCATTTTTAAGGGTATGGAGCACATCTGTGAGATGGGCTCTCCATCGGGACAGGTTCCCAATCTCCCCATTTCTTCAACTACTCTTTCAACAATTCCTTCCCCCGTTCAACCAATCCTGAAGCTTGTGGATAGTCTGGTATATGAAAGACCCTTAACTCTTATTCACTGTATTTTTCACAGTAACAGACAAAAAACCATCCCTGTCTTCCCAAAACACACGTTATTTTCCTTTTCTGAAATGCAACTTTTGGATGATTTGATAGAGCTGAATAAACAAACTGACAGCACTTCTAGTGTGGGAACGCTTGGTTTCATTCTCCTCTTGGGTCCCTCCCAAAGCCTGGCCAGGGCTCAAGGAGGAACCAAGGGAGCTGACTTTGACCATTGTCCTGGTTTGAAGGACAGGTGTCTGCTGATAAAGGCAGAAGTTTTCCTTTGAAATACAGACTTTAATTCCACTACCCCCAAGTATTATAATTTGAATCAAGGACTCTGAGGCAGAGATAAGGGGGTGGGAATAACAGCTCTTTTACTAATATATCTAACCGTACAAGCAGAAAACAACAGCAGTTGTTAAAATTACCAACAAAACTGAACAGATAACTCGGTTCCAGTCCCTTCTTTAGCTGCAGGCACGCTTTCTCTGTGCTTGGTCCCGGTGCTCCAGACAGGCAAAGCCCGGCTGCTGCCGAGGGCAGGCGGGAGCGCAGGCGGGAGGGGCGGCAGCGGCTACGCCGGTGTCGGTGGGAACGGGCTGGAGCGGCGGCTCCTCGCTCACCGTGTGTGTCCGGGGGATCAGCTGTGTCTGCAGAGGCAGGAGGCTGGAATGGGGCAGATGCAGGGCAGGTGATCACAGAGGGTCTGGCTCTCCTGTGTTCGACCACGTGGGGCTGGAGATGGGGCATCCTGCTCCGAGCTCCACGGAAAACAGGAGTCCCCTCCAGAAGCACGAGAGGCCCCTCCGGGAACCGTTCCCAGCAACCCCTTTTGTCTGGAGTCATCAGAGATCCTGGGTGTAACCCAGCCAGCTCCATTGGCATGATAATGGGAAAAATTCTTTAAATTGATACAGTAATAGAAAAACACTCAACCCTGAACACCACCCCATCCCATCCCATCCCATTCATCCTATCCCAGGTGGTTAAAGGTCAAATTTGATAGTTCAGGTTGGAGTTGAAGTTCAAGGTTGGATTTGGTGATCAAAGGTTGTATTTGAAAAGTTGAGTTTGAAGGTCCAGGTTTGGGTTTGGTGGGCAACACTGGAAAGCAACAGAATAACGGCATTCCAGGCACTGAGAATTTAGAATCCTCTCGCTCCCCTTCCAGATCCCCACTAAAGCAATGGAATTACAGCATTCCCTACATCAGGAATTTGGAATTCTCCAGTTCCCCACCCAAATCCCCATGGAATAACAGTATTATGGGTGCTGAGAATCTTGAATCCTCCAGTTCCCATCCCATATTCAAATGGAATAATGGCATTCTGGCTGTCGAGAATTTAGAATCTCCAATAAGCTGTCCTAAAATTCCATCAAATTCCAAAGGAGTAACAGCATTCTGGGTGTTAGAAATTTAGAATACTCCAGTTCCCCACCCAAATTCCCATTCAATAATGCCATTCTGGGCACTGAGAATTTAGAATCCTTCAGCTGACCTCCAAAATTCCCACCAAAACCATGGAATTTCACCATTCCAGGCATAGTGAAGTGTGAATCCCAAAGTTCTCCTCCCAAATTCCCATGGAATAATGACATTCCTGTTGTTGGGAATTTTGAACCCTCCAGTTCCCCTTCCAAATTCCCATGAAATAATGGCATTCCAGGCATCAGGAATTTCAAATCATCCATATGCCCTTCCAAATTCGCATGGAATTACGGCATCCTGGGCATTGAGAATTTAGAACCCCTCCTGCTTCCCTCCCAGATTCCCTATTCCCTATTTCCATAAACTATGGAAATACAGCATTCCCGGCACTGGGAATTTAGAATCCTCTATCTCTCCTCTCAAATTCCCATGAAATAATGGCATTCCAGGCATCAGGAATTTTGAATCGTCCATATGCCCAAATTCCCATGGAATAACAGCCTTCCTGGCATGGGGAATTTAGAATCCTCTAGTTCCCCTCCTGACTTCCCATGGAATTACAGCATTTTGGGCATTAGGAATTTGGAATTCACCAGTTCACCTCCCAAATACCCACTGAATACCAGAATTCTGGGTGCTAGGAATTTGGAATCCCCCAGTTCCGCACCCAAATCCCCATGGAATAACAGTATCCAGAGCATTTGGAACCTTGAATATTCCAGCTCCCCTCCTAAATTCTCATGGAATAATGGAATTCCGGGTATTTGGAATTAAGAATCCATCATATGCCCTCCCAAATTCCCACCAAATCCCATGGAATTGCAGCATTCTGGGTGTTGAGAATTTTGAGTCCTCCAGTTCCTTTCCAAATTCCCATACAATACCATCTTTCCAGGATTTTTGATTCCTCCCTGTGCCCTCTTAAATCCCCACAAAAACCTTGGATTTATGGCATTCTAGGTGTTGAAAACACTGGGGGTCAATGGGAGCTACTGCTCTGTACTGGGGAAACTGGACATGACTGGGACCATGCTGAGGATCATCTATGGAGTGACTGGAACTGTGCTGGAGCAAATGGGATCACACTGGGAGCAACTGGAACTATGTTCAGAAGGATTGGGATCATACTGGATCATACTGGCAGCAACTGGGACCACACTGAGGGTGATTGGGAGAGGCTCTGAGCAACTGGGATCAGTCTGGAAGAACCTGAGGACACCTGGGAGTGACTGGGAACATGCTGGCAGAAACTGGGATGCACTGGGAGGAGAAATGGGAGCAACTGGGACCACACTGCATGATAATGGGAGCAGCTGTGCCCATGTCAGAGTCATAGTGGGATCCTACTGGAACTAGCTGGGATCATACTGGGAATGACTGGAATAGTACTGGAAATGTCAAAAAATGACTGGGATCACACTGCAATCAGACTGGGAGTGACAGGAAAAGTGCTGGCCACAACTGAAGCCATACTGGGAGTGACTGGGAGTCACGCTGGGCATGACTGGAATAATATTGGGACGACCTGGGAGTGACTGGAGTCATACTGGAGGTGACTGGAACCATAGTGGGGGTGAGTATGGGTCCTACTGGGATCATCCTGGGAGCCACTGGGGTTACAGTGATTGGGAATGGAACTTGACTGGGGGTTATTGGGAACTACTGGGCCCACGTTGGGACAAAAATGTGGACACATTGGGAACAAGTGGGATCAACTGGAAGGTACTGGAATCATGCTGAGGGGACTGAGTCCATAAAGGGATCATACTGGGAGCAACTGGAATATGGGACACTGACAGAAAGTGGGATCTGGCTGGAGAAAACCAGTTTTGAGGTGACATCCCTCTTGGCTTTTGAAGCACAAAGAGATGAAGACACAAAAACTAAGGCCAAAATGAAAGGATAACCAGGCAGGTGTCTTCCCAACATGGATCACAGGGAATGTGGGTCACCAGGGCTCTGCCCAACGCGGGTTGGGCAGTGGGGGATGGAGTTGGAGCAGCACACGAAGCTCTTCCCGCACTCAAGGCGCTCGCAGGGCTTCCCTTACCTGTGCCTCCCTTGGCGTCTGGTCAAGGTTGAGCTGCAGGTGAAGCTTTTCCCACACCACTCACACTCGTAGGGTCTCTCCCCAGTGTGGATGTGCCGGTGGCTGATGAGGTTGGAGTTCTGCCTGAAACATTTCCCGCAGTCAGGACACTCTTAGGGCCTCTCCTCCGTGTGTGTCTGGTAGTGCTGAAGGAGTTCAAAGCTGCTGGCAAACCTCTTCCCACATTTAAAACACTCATAGGGCCTCTCCCCAGTGTGGATCCGTTGCTGGCGGATCAGTCTGGACCTCCATCTGAAGCTCATCCTACACTCCCCACTTCTCCCCATCACGAAGCTGCTCATGGACCATGAGGTCCGAGCTCTGGCTCCATCTCCGGCCGCCTGCCCGGCCCAGGCTGGGTTTTTCCTCCTCAGATTCCCGTGATCTGCGTTTGCAGCCCCTCCTGGTGCAGCATCTCCGTGGCTTTTCCTCCCCCTTGGATTCGGGCACCGTGGAGCTGCTGCAAACGGCCTCTTCCATGAGGTTCTGCTGCGGGGATTTGTCCTCCCTGGTCTCTGTGCTCAGCTCCTTGTATGGGCGAGGAAGGACAAGGAGAGGATGGGATTTGCCTCCGTGCCAGAGGGAAGGGGAAGGAGATCCCCCCAGCGCGTCCCTGGCAGGACAGTGTTGGCAGAGGGTTTGTCCTGCAGCCCGGACTGTGCTGGGCTGGGAGATGGAGCAGGACATAGGGGGAAAGTCATTGACTTCCTCCTCACCTGCCTGGGGCTCCTGGGCCATCTTCCTCACAGCCTCCTCCTCCACCATTGGGCCAATGGCTGGGAGTGGGAAATCTGGTTTGGGGAAAAACAAGGGATGAGCATGTTGTGTTGGGGGTTCCTCCAGCCCAAGTCCATCTCTAGAAGTCCTCAGGCACCTGGGGTCCATCAAAACCTCCCAAACACCAACACTCAGCCCTGAAAATGCCTCCCAGGAGTTCCTGGGAATGCTCCCTCCTCTTTGGTGTTTGGGGGTTGTCCCTGTCCCAGCTGCTGGGGATGACGCTTGTATTGGGGGTCCCCCATCTGGTCAGTGCCCACCCTCCCCAGGCTGCTGGGAGTCCCAGGAATCTGAAAAGCTTTCCCCTCTTCCCTCTCCCCATTTAGGGATCCAGGGGGATTTTGGGGTCCCGGGGTCCCTTCTCCCTTTATTCTCTGCTTTGGGGTGCTGGGGGTCCAAGGAGTCCCCCTGGCCCTCTCCAGGCTGTTGAGGGTCCTGCCAATGGCAGTCGCTCCCCCCTCTCTGGGCTCCCCATTTGGGGTCCTGGGGGACACAGGGCTCTGCTCCTCCAGGCTGCCTCTGCCGGCAGCCGCCACCGGGGACCCCCCAGTGTCCCCCTCACGGGGCATTTTCTGCTCAGCTTTGCAGTTCTGCATTCTCCAAACATCCCTTCAAGAAATCCCAACCCAGGGACCCGCTGGGATATCTGGGCTGAGCTCCCCCTGCCCGGTCACCTGCGGGGGTGATGGTCCCATGGATGGGGGAGCTGTGAATTCAGGGAGCGCTCGACCTCATTCCTCCTTCCTCTATTACTGACCCTCCTTTGTCTTTCCTCTTCCATCCCTCCTCCTCCTTCCTGACTCCCCTCGTCCCTCCCCTACTTCCATCCCTTCTCGCTCTCCTCCTTCATCCCTCCTCTCCCATCCCTCCTCCTCCTCCCCAGCAGCAGCGACACCCTCGGTGCCCCGTTCCCGAGCCCTCGCAGCCCGCGGGAGGAGCGGGGATGGAGCCGGGACAGGTCGGGATGGGCAGCGCGGGGCTCTCGGCTGCTCCCACCCGCTGGGGCCGGGGGGAACCCGGCCGGGGAAAGGGAGAGGGAAACTGGGAAAACCGGGGGGCTGCAGATCCAAACTGGGGCTTGCTGGGAACCCGGGGGGCGACTTCCAGCACTTGGGGCGCCTCTCAGGAGATCCGGGATCACAGAGAGGGGTGGGCGATCCCAGGAGTGGCACCACTGGGAGGGACTGGGCTGTACTGGGAGAACTGGAACCTTCCTGGGATCACTGGAATGACTGGGAGCATGTTCAGGGCCACTGGGATATACTGGGAGTGCCTGTGACCTTACTGGTGTGATATATAATATAATGTAATTCGTGTAAAGTTGAATTAATGTAGAATAAGCAATTTCTGTATGAGTAAAGTAATAAAAAACTTAAAAACCAAAAGCTGCAAAGGGAGGAACAGGGATTGCTTCATAACAACACTGTAACTGCCAGCAAAAGCTGAAGAGCTCGGGTTAGCAAGACAATAGACGTAGCCACGGTGGAGATGGCTCTGTCCAGGGAACACCCAAAAGATAAGAGCCCGATAAGCACCCACAATTAAGGTAATCAGAGCCATCAAGAAAAATACATCTGAATGCCCGTTTCCAGCAAACCAAAATCTGCAAGTTACATCTCAATTCCATCTTCCTGTACACCTGAACTTGCCTTCATCAAAATTCATCATCTCCCAGGATATGGTTTTATCCAGCTCAAGGCGGTGAAAGAAAACTACATGAATATGCTGAACGACAAGAGAAGACAAAGACCTCCGCTCCGGGCAAGGAAAAACTGTATAAAAACAGGGCTAACTAAAGCGGAGAGTTTGAATCATTGTGTGTTCACCCGATGCCGACCCCGGGCTCGGCATTGTCCTTTTTGATTGTGGCTGTCGAGGACCGTGTTTCAGGCGCAAAATAAATATCGCTTATTTTAATCATATTTAATTCTGCTTGATCTCGTTTTTATCTATAACACTGGAGTGACTGGAACCACACTGGGAAATATCAGGACCATGTTGGGGAGAACTGGGACCACGCTGAGGGACACTGGGAGTCAGTTGGAACTACTAATCTGTACTGGAGAAACTGGACATGACTGGGACCATGTTAGGAGAAACTGGGATCATCTATGGAGTGACTGGGACTGTGCTAGGGGCAAATGGGGGAACTGGGATCACACTGGGAGGAACTGGGAGGAAATGGAACCATGCACAGAAATACTGGGATCATACTGGATCATACTGGCAGCAAATGAAACTGCAGTGAGAGTGACTGGGAGAGCCTGTCAGCAACTGGGATCAGTCTGGAATTAGCTGGGGACAACTGGGACTGACTGGGGACATACTGGCAACAACTGGGATACACTGGGAGAGACTGAAACCACAGTGAGGGGAAATGGGAGCAACTGGAACCACACTGGATGATAATGGGAGCAGCTGTGCCCATGTCAGAGTCATACTGGGATCCTGCTGGAACTAGCTGGGATCATACTGGGAGTGACTGGAATAGTACTGGGAATATCTGAGATTGACTGGGACCACACTACAATCAGACTGGGAGTCCTGGCCCTGACTGTAACCATACTGGGAGTGACTGGGAACAGCTGGGCCCACACTGGGAGTGACAGGGATTCACTCTGGGCATGACTGGAAGAACACTGAGAGGATCTGGGAGTGACTGGTGTCACACTGGAGATGACGGGAACCATACTGGGAGTGAGTACAGGTCCTACTGGGATCATCCTGAGAGCCACTGGGATTGGGGGAATGGAACCTGGCTGGGGGTTACTGGGAGCTACTGAACCCATGTTGGGAGGAAAATGTGGACACATTAGGAGCAACTGGGATCAACTGGGAAGGTACTGGAACCATGTTGAGGGGACTGAGGCCATGACAGGGATCATACTGGGAGTAACTGGTAGTACGGGACACTGACAGAAACTGGGATGAGGGCAGGAGACAACTGGGAGTAACTGGGGAAGACTGGCATCATTCTGAGATAACTGGAACCTAACTGGAGCAACAGGGATATAATGAGAGTGTCTGTAACCACACTGGGGGGACTGGAACCAGGCTGGGGTCAACTGGGAGAAAGTGGGACAATGCTGAGAGAGACTGGGGCTATTCTAGGGATCATCCTGATAGGAACTGGGAACACTGGAACTATTCTGCCAGCAACTGGGATCATCCTGGGATCACAGTGAGAGCAGCTGGGTCCATGCTGGGTGAGACTGGGATCACACTGAGGGTGACTGGACTCATACTGGGATGGACTGGGAGTGGCTGTGAACAACTGGAATCATGTGGAAAGCAACTGGGAAGAAGGGAAAGTGACTGGCAGCATGCTGGGGGTGACTGGGATATACTGGGAGAGACAGGGAGTCACAGGGATTACACTGGAAAAATCCCCCCAGATCCCCCCAAATCCCACTCAAATTCCCCCAAAATTCTCCCAAAACCCCTTGAACCCCCAAAATCCCTGCAAATCCCCCCAATCCCTACCCCCCCGAGAACATCTCCCTGTGGGGCTGCAGCCCCTGGCCCGCGCCGTGCCCAGCAGAGCCCCCAGACCCAACTGGGGCCGGGGGGTCCCAGCAGAGCCCCGGCCATGGCCAGGGCCACCAGCCACACCTGGGGGATGGCGGGGGCGGGAGAGATTTAGGAGATTTGGGGGATTTCAGGGAATTCGTGGAGCATTTTTGGGGGATTTTGGAAGATTTTGGGAGGATTTCAGGGGGACTCTGGGGAGATTTTAGGGAATTTTGAGAGATTTTTGGGGGATTTTGGGTGATTTGGGGCAATTTTGGGGAGTGTTTAGGGTGATTTTGGAGGATTTCAGGGGGGATTTTGGGGAATTTTGGGGGATTTGGAGGGGATTTTGGAGGATTTCAGGGAATTTGTTGAGGGAATTTGGGGGGATTTTTGGGGGGTTTGGGGGGAATTTTAGGGGATTTCAGGGGGATTTTGAGGGAATTTGGGGGGAATTTGGGGGTTTTGGGGCAATTTTGGGTAGATTTTGGAAGGATTTGGGGGAATTTTAGAAGATTTCAGGAAGATTTTGGGAGGATTTGGGGGGATTTTGAGGGGGGGGTGGGGATTTCAGGGGAATTCTGGGGAGATTTTGGGGAATTTTGGGAGATTTTTGTGGGACTTAGGGAGATTTTTGGGAGATTTGGGGGGATTTCAGGTGATTTTGGGGGAATTTAAGGGGGATTTTGGGAGGATTTGGGGGTGTTGGAGGGATTTTGGGAGTTTTGGAACAATTTTAGGGGAGATTTGGGAATTTTGAAGGATTTTTAGAGATCTTTGGGGGTTTGGGGGAATTTGGGAGATTTGGGAAGATTTGGGGGGGATTTAGGGGATTTGGGGGGATTTTGGGGTTTCTCCAGACTCCCTCCAGAACCCCCCAGCCCCCCTCCAAAGCCCCCAGACTCACTGGGGCCCATCCTGGATCGGGGGGGGGGCCGGTGGAACAGGAGCCACTTCAGGGACCCTCGACACTTTTTGGGGGGGGGGGGCACCATGGGAGACCCCCCAAACTGAGGGGGGATCCCCCTCCCCCCAAAACCCCTCAGAGCCCAGTCAGGGTGGGGCTGAGACACCCCCCCCCCCCCCGCAGGACCCCAAATCAACCCTGGGACCCCCAAAATCAATCCTGGGACCCCCCAAATCCCCCCCCCACCCCCACCAGGAACCCCAAAATCCCCCCCGGGATCCCCAAAACTCTTCCAGGACCCCTCCCTAGAACCCCCAAATTAACCCCGGGACCCCCCCACCAGGAACCCCAAAGGAATCCCAAAATCAACCCTGGAACCCCCAAAACTCCCCCAGGACCCCAAAACTCCCTAGACCCTCCCCCAAATTCCTCCCAAAAACCCCTCAAGGATCCCCCAAGACCCTTCCCCAAATCCCCCCTAAGATCCTTTCCCAAAACTCCCCCACGATCCCCCCCAGACCCCCCAAAAACCCTCAGTACCCCCCTTAGGACCCACCCCAAACCCCCTCCAGGATCCCTCTTAGGACCCCCGGACCCCTCCCAAAAACCACCAAGGACTCTCAAGACCCCTCCCCAAAATCCCTCCAGTGATCCCACCCTGGGCCCCCTCCCAAGATCCCTTTTAGAAGCTCCAGACCCCTCCTCAAAGCCCCCCCAGATCCCTCCCAAAACCCCCTGGGACCACTCAGGACCCCTCCCAAAATCCCCCAGACACCCCAGACCCCTTTTAGGACTCCCAGACTCCCCCAAGCCCCACACAACCCCCCAGGACCCCTCCCCAAAATCCCCCAGACCCCTCCCAAAACCCAGCCCAGAACCCCTCAAGACCCCTCCCAAAACCCCCCAGACCCTCCTCAGACCCCCCCAGGACCCCTCCCCAAATGCCCCAGACTCCACCAAAATCCCCCAAACGCCCCCCCCCAGACTCCCCCAACCCCCCCTCCCAGGACCCCTCCCCGAAACTCCCCCAAACCCTCCAGCCCCCCCTTAGGACCCCTCCAAAAACCCCCCAAATGCCCCACGACCCCCCTCAGACCCCATTTTAGGACCCCCAGACCCCCCCAAAAAACCCCCAGGCCCCCCAGACCCACTCAGGACCCCTCCCCAAAAACCCCCCAAGCCCCTCTTAGGACCCCCAGACCCCTCCCCAAAACCCACCAAGACCCCCCCAAGACCCCATTTTAGGACCCTCAGCCCCCCCAACAACCCCAGCCCCCCTTTAGCACCCTCACCCTCCCCCCGCCCCTCTCCCACCTGTCCCTGCGCCGCCTCAGCAGCTCCCGCAGCCCCTCGGCCTCTCCCAGCGCCTGCCCCGCTCTCTGCAGCGCCTCCCTCAGCGCCCGCCCGAGCCCGGGGAGGGTCCCGGGGGGATTCCCGGGGGGATTCCCGGGGGGATTCCCGGGGGTCCCGGGGGGTGGGGGGGGAGGGGCCGCCCGCTCTATAGCGGCGCCGGGGTCAGAGGGCGCCAATCCCGCCTGGCCTCTGATTGGCTGCAGCGGCGCGGGGGAGGCGGGTGTTGCTGAGGGGAGCCGCGCGCTGATTGGTTGGTTCGGGGAGAAGCGCGCCGCTATTGGCTGGGAGGGGCCCGAGCGCTCGGCGGGAATAACGTGAGGAGAGAGTGGCTGAGGAGAAAGCTGAGGTAGGGCGGGGGGAAATGGGGGAGTTTGAGGGAGGGTCTGAGGGGAATTGAGGGGTCTGGGGTGCTTTTGGCAGGTAGACTTTGGTGGGAAATAGGGAATCTGAGGTGGAGCCTGGGGGACGTGGAGGAATTTTGGGGGGAATCTGAGGGGAATTGAGGGGTCTAAGGTGCTTATAGGGAAGCTTTGGGGACAAATGGGGGGATTTAGGGGGGTCTGAGGAAAATTGAGGGGTCTGAGGTGGGTCTGGAATGGATTTGGGAGGCTCTGTGGGGATTTGAGGGGTCCAAGGTGGGGCCAGGGGCAAATGAGGTGCGTTTGGGAGTCTCTGAGGGGAACTGAGGGGTCGGGGGAAGATTTGAGGGGAAATGGGGAATTTGAGGTGAGGCTGGGGGGACATGGGGGAAATTGGGGAGGTCTGAAAATAATTGAGGGGTCTGAAGAGGGTCCCAAATGGATTTGGGGCGATTTGGGGGGATCTGAGGGGAATTGAGGGGTCTGAATTGCGTTTGGGGAGGCTTTGGCAAAACTGCTCCAAAACACCCCAAATCTCAGAGCAACGCCCCAAAATCCCTGAGACATGCCTCAAAACACCCCAAAATCCCAGAGGAATGCCATGAAGATCTTCTTCACCAAAAAGTGACCCAAACCCACCTGAAACACCCCCAAACCTGAAAAGAATGGGCCTGGATTACCCCAAAATTCCAGAGAAACGCCTCAAAACCACCCCTCAATACCCCAAAACAGCCCCTAAACACCCCAGATCCCTTCAGGTTTCCCCAAAATCCCATAGAAACACCCTAAAATCCCTCCAAATCACTCCAAAATGCCTCAAAGCTGCCCCCAAATATTCCAAAATTGCTCAAAACCAGCCCAAAACACCAAAAATCCCAGAAAACTGCCCCAAAAATGGTCCTGACCCTGCCCCAAACCTCCCACCTGCCCGAATCCCCCAGGTAAGTTCAGCTTGGACCAAATCCTACTTTCTTTATCACAAATCTTTTTTTTCAATCCCAAATCCTTTTTTTCCCAACTTCAAAATCCTACTTTGTGCCCCCCAAATGTCCTTTTCAGACCCTAAATTCTCTTTTTCCCACCCCAAATCCCCTTTTCCCAACCCAAATCCTTTTCTGTCCACCCAAAATCCCCTTTTTTATCCAAAATCTCCTTTTTCCACCCAAAATATTTTTCAATCCCAAATCCCCTTTTCCTACTGAAATCCTGACCTCAAATCCTTAATCCCCACCCTAAATCTTCCTTTCCTCCCCCAAATATCCATTTCCATCCCAAACCCTCATTTTTCCATCTCAAATCCTTCCCCTTTTACCCCAAAATCTCCTTTTCCCACCACAAATCCCCTTTTTAGGGTTTCCCAGGTGTTTTGGGGGTTCCCCAGGGGTTTTTGGGTTTTTCCCACCCCCAGCATTGTACCCAGGGTCTCTCTGCAGACATTGCATCTGGACTTGCCCCCACCCCAATTAAATCCCAAACCAACCCCAAATAAACTCCAAATGAACCCCACTGTGCCCCCCAGGGCTGGAGTGGTTTTGGGGGGGAGTTTGGGTTCTGGTGGGTTTGACCCCAAAGTTTGGTGATGGGGGAGGTTTGATCCTAAAGTTTGGGGAGGTTTGACACCCCAGGGTTTGGGATCAGGGGATTTGACCCCAGAATTTAGGGATTGAGGGGGTTGGACACCCCAAATTTAGGGATCAGAGGGGTTGGACGCCCCCAATATTTCAAACCCCAATGTTTGGGAATTGAGAGTTTTTGACCCCAAAATTTGGGGTTTGGGGGTGTTTGACCTCAGGATTTGGGGGATTTTGATCCCCCCAGGTTTGGGGTAGCGATTGAGATCAAAACAATTCCTTGAAAACAGTGGCAGGATCGGGATTGGGAACAGGATTGGAATTGAGAATGAAATAGGGATTGGGAATGGCAACAGGATCAGGAATGGGAACAGGATTGAGAATGTGAATGAAAGAGGGATTGGGAATGTGAAAGGGATTGGAATTGGGAAAGGGATCGAGATTGGGAATGAGACCGCAATCGGAAATGGGAACAAGATTGGGAATGGGAACAGGAACAGGACTGGGAATGGGAAGGAGATAGGGATTGGGCATGAGATAGGGATTGGGAACAGGAATGGGATCAGGATTGGAATGGGATCGGGATCAGGAACAGGATCGGGATCGGGATCAGGAACAGGAAGAAGATTGAGAATGGGAATGGGAATGAGATAGGGATTGGGAACATGATTGGGAACGGGAATGGGTTTGGGAACAGGAACCGGAATGAGATAGAGGTTGGGAATAGGAATGGGAACCCGGATCGGGATGGTAAAGCTGTGACATAAATGGGTGCCTTGGCTGGAACATCTCAAATTGCAAAAGTAAAACCAGGATGGGCAGGAACAATTTTTCCTGGCTGGGAACTGGAATTCCAGACCCTGGAAGTGTGAGCCATGCAGGACCATCCAGACTGGGATCATGGGGGCTGGGATGACGTGGACTGGGATCCTCCAGACTGGGTCTGCACAGACTGGGACCAGATGGATCAGGGCCCTGCAGAATGGGATTGTTCAAACTCGGATCCCATGGACTGGGATTGTACAAACTGGGACCACATGGACTGGGATTGTACAAACTGGGATCACACGGACTGGGACTCTACAAACTGGGACCATATGGACTGGGATGGCTGCTCCAGAACTATGGAAACCGAGGCGGTCCCGCCCCACCCAGGGTCCCTCCCAGTCCTGCCCAGTCCCGTGTGGGGGCGCAGCCAAAACTCCCCGCAGTGAATGAGCAGGTCCCAGAGCGCTCCCGGTGTTGGTCCCTGTCCTGGTCCTGGTTTCAGTCTCAGTTTGGAGCAGTCCTGGAGCGCTCCTGGTGCTGGTTCTGGTCCCGATCAGAATCTTGATCCCAGAGCAGTGATGGCCTTGGTCTCATTCTTGGCCCTATAGTGGTGCCAGTTTTGGTGCCAGTGCCGGTTCTGGTTTCAGTCTCGTTCTTGGTCTCATAGTGGTTCCAGTTCCAGTGCTTGCACCAGTGCCAGTGTTGATCCTGGAGTGCTCCCAGTGCCAATCTCAGCCTCAGTCCTGGAGCTCTCCTGGTGCCCGTCCCAGTGTCGGTGCTGGTCTCAGTCTTGGTCCCAGTACAAATTCTGGGGCTGGTTTCAGTCTCAGTCTCAGTCTCAGTCCCAGCCTTAGTTCCAGTTCTGGAGTGGTGCTGGTCTCGGTTCTGGTGTCGGTTCTGTTCCCAGTCTTGGTCTCGGTCTCCATTCTGATGTCGGTCTCAGTATTGCTGCTGGTCCCGGTCCAGGTGCTCGTCTTGGTCTTGATTTCAAACATTTTAGGTCCATTTGACTGATTTTATAAAAACTGGGATTTTAGACTGGATTTTAGGTTCCTTTTGGATGATCTTAGGCCAATTTTGATGATTTTAGGTCCCCTTTCTGTGGATTTGAGTTCCCTATGGCTGATTTCAGGCCAAACCTGATGGATTTAGGCTGCATTTGAGGCCCTTTTTGGGTGATTTTAGACCTAACCAGGTTCTGTTAGGACTGTGTGGCCCTTTGGCCCTGCCCCTTTCCCCTCCCAGTTCCCGCCCCTTTCCCCTCCCAGTTCCCGCCCCTTTCCCCTCCCAGTTCCCACCCCTTTCCCCTCCCGGTTCCCACCCCTTTCCCCTCCCAGTTCCCGCCCCTTTCCCCTCACAGTTCCCGCCCTTCCCTTGACCCATCCCCTCCCAGTTGGGGGTTCGGAATGGGGCAGGAGGAGGAGGGAAGGAGGAAGAGGCGCAGGGGCAGCAGAAGCTGAAGGAGACAAGGAGCGATTCGAGCACGAGTTCGGAGCTGCCTGAACTGGCAGCCCCCCGGGACCATCGCCCCCCATCCCGCAGGTGCCCGGGGAGGGGGAGGTCGCCCCAAATATCCCAGAGGGGTCCCTTAGTTTGGGGTTTTTGGAGGGGATATTTGGATTGCGCAGGGCTGCAGAGGCGCAGATGGCCCTCGGAGGACATCAAGGGGTCCCCGGGAGGTGTTTTTGGGGGTCCCGGTGGGTGCGGCAGAGCCCCGGCGGGGGCGGGGGGGATGCGGGTCTCCCCGCGGTGGGGGTTGTTCTTCCCGGGCCCTGCGGGCTCTGCCGGGCCCCGTGGGGAGCATGTGGGAGCGGCGGGATCGACAGGGGGACAGCGGTTTGGGGAGCCCCGGGAGAGGCGCGGCTTCCCTGAGCGGGACCCCAGAGACAGGAGAGCCCCAGAAGGGCAAAGCGGGGAGCCCGAGAGGGGGAACCCCTGGCATTGCCGGGACCCCGGCGGGGGGTGCTGGGGCTGGAGGGGCGGCACGGCCGGGAAAGGGATTCGGGGCTCCTGGTGCTGCCAGTGGCTGCTCCCAGCATGAGCCCAGTCACTCCCAGGCATTCCATGTTATGATGGAATTTGCCCCAAGCACAGTTCCAGTTGCTCCCAGTTCCTCCCACTTTGGTCCAGTGTGTTCCCCATTCTCCCAGCTCCCCCAAGCAGAGTCCCAGTCACTGCCGGTTTGATCCAGTATGATGCCAGTCTCAGCCAGCAGGGCCCCAGTCACTCACACTTGCCCCCAGTATGGTCCCAGTTTCCCCCCAGCACATTCCCAGTTGCTCTCAGTTAGGTCCCAGTCACCACCTGTATGGTCTCAGACACTCCCAGTATATCCCAGTTGTCTTGGACAATCTTGTAGTCATTCCCAAGCACTCCCAGTTATCTCAGCGTGGTTCACTTGCCCCCAGTTTTATCCCAGTTGCCCTACAATACTCCCAGTGCTTCTCAGCATTTTTTTGGGTGAGGAGGAGAATGCAGAACTCCAAAGCTGATCCAAATCACTCCCATTCATTCCCTATATGATGCAGCTTTCCCCAAGGATGTACCCAGTTGCTCTCCAGTTCCTCCCATTTTCATCCAGTGCATTCCCAGTTCTCTCAGTTGCCCCCAGTATAGTCCCAGTCTCTCCCAGTATCAGGCCAGTGGGCCCCAGTGTGATCCCAGTTGCTCCCTGTCAATGCCAGCATGACCCCAGTAGTCTCTAGTATAATTCCTGTAACTCCCTGTCTCTCCCAGTACATTCCAGTCACCCCCAGCATGCTGCCAGTCACTTTCCCTTCTTCCCAGTTGCTTTCCACATGATTCCAGTTGTTCACAGCCACTCCCAGTCCATCCCAGTATGAGTCCAGTCACCCTCAGTGTGACCCCAGTCTCACCCAGCATGGACCCAGCTGCTCTCACTGTGATCCGAGGATGATCCCAGTTGCTGCCAGAATAGTTCCAGTTGTTCCCAGTTCCTATCAGGATGATCCCTAGAATAGCCCCAGTCTCTCTCAGCATTGTCTCACTATCTCCCGGTTGTCCCCAGCCTGGTTCCAGCTAGTTCCAGTAGGATCCCAGTATGACTCTGACATGGACACAGCTGCTCCCATTATCATCCCGTGTGGTTCCAGTTGTTCCCATTTCCCTTCAATGTGGTTTCAGTCACTCCCAGTGTATCCCAGTTGCCACCAGCATGTCCCCAGTCACCCCCAGTTGTCCCCAGCTGATTCCAGACTGATCCCAGTTGCTGACAAGCTCTCCCAGTCACTCTCACAGCAGTTCCAGCTGTTGCCAGTATGATCCCAGTATTTCTGTGCATGGTTCCATTTCCTCCCAGTTCCTCCCAGTGTGATCCCAGTGTCCCTCGTTTGCCTCTTGCATAGTCCCAGTCATTTTTACCACCATTTCTGATGTTTTGCACCTTTTCTTCTGCAACCATTTTCTCCCCGCTATTTCCCACCACTTTTTCTCTTATGGTTCTCTGTCCCCTCATGTTTTTCACCTTTTCTCCCCTTCTATTGTACACTCATATACAGTTTTTCCTTGCCCGGAGTGAAGGTCTTTGTCTTCTCTTGACGTTCAGCATATTCATGTAGTTTTCTTTCATTGCCTTGAGCTGGATAAAACCATATCCTGGGAGATGATGAATTGTGATGAAGGTAAGTTCATGTTTACAGGAAGGTGGAATTGAGATGTAACTTGCAGATTTTGGTTTGCTGGAAACGGGCATTCAGATGTATTTTTCTTGATGGCTCTGATTACCTTAATTGTGGGTGCTTATCGGGCTCTTATCTTTTGGGTGTTCCCTGGACAGAGCCATCTCCACCGCAGCTACGTCTATTGTCTTGCTAACCCGAGCTCTTCAGTTTTTGTGGCCACAGACTGTTTGAAATATACATCCCTTATCTCCACCCCCCACTAGGTGGAGAATTTGCAGGGTAAGGAATTCCAAACAGCAATTCCAAGGGTGATAATTGAATATCTGCCCTGGGTCTGGCTCTTATTCTTGCCAATGGCAAAAGCCATACCCATGGCATCTTGGTTTCTATCACCACCTTCTGAATGAGTTTGTTTATTTCCACATTCATTCTTTCTATCTGACCTGAGCTCTGAGGGTGCCAGGGCTTGTGTTGGTCCCATTGTATTCCTAAAGCAGACATCACCCACTGAAGGATCTTTGCTGTAAAATTAGTTCCCCGTCTGAGTCTGTTTCTTCCACAATCCCTTATCTTGGAGTTACTTGTTTTAGAAATACCTTAATAAGTGATCAGTGATTGCTGAAGAAGTAAGAATTGCTTTTGCCACCCTGTTAGCTGCCATGCTGTCACCAGCAGATATTTGATCCTTCCTGCTCAGGGCATTTCAGTGCCAGGCTCTTCCAAGTACACACACAGCTGGTTGAGCTGACCATGTGGGCAGAAACCTGTGTTTGGTCTGATTCCCTTTGCTTAATCAGAGCCTGTCTTGCAACTCTTTTCCCTTCTCCTGCCCTTGCAGACCCATCCATTAACACATTTTGTCCCTCAGGCCAGGGAATGTCTCATCAATCTCTCCTGTCCTGGCTCTGGAGCTCTGTCACTTGAATGCAGTCATGGGTTTGTTCCCAGCCCCTGTGCAGGCTGTTCAAACAGGAGGCTGGTTAAACCCTTCCCCTGTCCTCAATTCTAAATCCTCCTGTGCCACTGAACAAGTTTCATTCTGTAATAACTGAGCACTGCTCATCCATGTTGAGTCTCTTTTGATTATGAAAGCTTTAACTTGGTTCCAGACTTGGGCAACAGCAGATCCTCCTGCCTTCATTTTTTGGGCCTCAGATCCCATTAAAGCTGTGGCTACATAATTCTGCGGGCAGTGAGGCCACTCTGAACAGTGAATTAAATGTTTTAGCACAAGGATTCCTTTCTCATGGCACTGTTTAACATCCACAAACACTTCAAATTTCTTTTCTGAGTCTGGAAAAGCCATGACTAGGGAATCGAACGTTTTGGTTTTATTTCATTTTCTGAAGTTTTGCTGTGTCCATAGCACAACGTTGAGTCTATGTGGGTTTAATAAGTCATGCAGTGTTCTGGCTAAAACAGAGAGTCCTCAATCCAGTTCAAGCTATTGCCTGTTAATCCTCAGAATTGTCCCAGCTCCATTTTAGTGCTGGATAATGTTACTTCTGAGATTTCCTGGTCCTCCTCTGGGTCAATACACCACAAAATCCAGACAAAATATGTCCCTAATATTTAACATTTTTCCCTACCATTTGCACTTTTTTTTCCAAATAGTCGAAGATACTTTTTAGCCTGAACATTCAGCCATTTCACAGAGTCTTATTCTACCGCTTCTTGTCCTCCTGATTGGAGCAAGTCATCCACATCCTGCATTAACCCAGTCCCTGGGGAGGGGTAAATTCTTGTGGCATTTTCTGCAAGGCTTGCCCAAATAAGGCTGGTGCTTCCATGTGTCCCTGCTGAAGCACCATCCATGTCTTTACCATTTTTCCTTCTTTACCATTTTCTCTTGTTCCCACTCAACAGCAAAGTACAGTTTACTATCCTGTGTGAGTGGGCATCACCAGAAAGCAGTTTTACATCAAGTACTGAATGGTGCCAGTGTGAGGAGGGAACCTGGTTCAAGATGGTGTAAGGATCTGAGACTGTGGCGTGCCTGGGTTTAATAATCTCATTTATTGTTTTTAGGTCCTGCACCATTCTATCAATTCCATCTGATTTCTTGACTGGCACGATAGGAGCATTATAGGGAGAGATCCCTGGCTCCAAAACCTCTGCCTTTAGGAGACACTTAATAAAAGGCTGTGAGCCCTTCCTTCCCTCCCTTGGAATAGGATATTGCTTTTAGATACCACTTGTCCTGTTTGCATCAAAGTACTTTGGAGAGGCTCCATATCTCGTTTTCCACATTTTCCAGGAGCTGTTCAGTATATGCCTTGCCAGATATTTGACACAAAGGCACAACAGAACTAGCCCCTATATCACATTTTACAAAATTAATTTGCATTCCCAAATTATGCATTAAATGCCTTCCCTGTAAATTACCATCACAACTAGGAGCAAATAAAAATTCCTGCAGTTCAAACCTGTCCTCTGCAGTGGCCCCCTTGGGCCCTGGGGTTCATCCCTCAGGGGCTGTAGAAACTCTGCCATGGCCTTTGCCTTCACCTTGACCTTTTCCCCATCCCTTCTTGCATTCACCTGCTGTGCCTTTCTGACCAACTGCTCCAGGGGCATCTTCTGCCCCTCCTCCAGCCCCCTCAGTGCCTGGGGGTGCTCATCCTCTGTCAGCTGCTGAGCTTTCTGCAAAATCATTTGTTTCTGCAATTTACCCAAACATAATGCTTAAAATATAATTTCGATCCTTCCACGTCGAATTTGCATGTCCCAGCTGTTCCTTCCTCCCGGTCCTTGTGCTCCCCTGCCCTCCCCAGCCCGTGTCCCAGGGCCGGTCCCTGTCCTGCCGCAGTGTCCAAACGCGGCTCCCCCGGCGGGCAGGGCCGGCAGATCCGCGGGGCCGGGCAGCGGCCGGGGCGTCCCGCAGCCTCCTGGGGTTCCTGCAGCCTCCTGGGGTTCCTGCAGCCTCCTGGGGGTCCCGCAGCCTCCTGGGGGCCGGGGGCCACTGCCGGCCCTGCCCGGGGGGTGCTGGGCTCAGGCAGCGCCCGGCGCTGAGCCCCGGCTGCCCCACAGCCCCGGCCCGGCCCCGCAGCTCCCGGTGCCGCCCCTCTGCGCCCGCTCCTGCTGCTGCCAGCACAGAGGCAACCTCCCTCAACATGCTCCCAAGGGACCCTTCAGAGGTGTTTTGGGATCATCATCCTTTGTGCTGGGAGCCGCAGCTCCAAGCGTTCCCCACCTGGACCCCACTTGCGCACTCTCCCCCCCGGCCCCAGCGCCCCCCGCGAGGGGAATTTGGGTTGGTGGGAGGGGCAGCGCCAAGGCCGGGCCCCCCTGCACTGTCGGGGCGGGAGCGGCTGCAGTGGGGACCGAGTGCGGGCGGGAGCGGCCGAGAGCCCAGCGCTGCCCCAGCCCGAGCTGCCCCAGCTCCATCCCTGCCCTGCGCTGGGATGCTGTGGGTCTGGGGGGAAGAGGGAGCTGGCACTGGGTGCTGGGCCTGGGGGCAGCAGGAGAAGGGAGGAGAAGCAGGGCTGAAGAACAAAATGATCAAACGATGCATGTGGGAGGAGGTGGGATTGTGCAGGAGAAGGAATAGTAAGAGAAAGAGGATTGAGGAAAAGTGGGAACACAGGCTGAGGAGGAGCAGAAACAGAAAGCAGCAGAAAGTTCCACCTCTCCCTGTATGTGCAGCCATTCCCTAGCCCCAGAAGCCTTGTCCCCCCACATGCAGCAGGTAACAGGAGAGAGGGATCCATGATTTTCACATGGGTGAATCTCGGTGTTTTTGTGCTTTATTAGTTTTAGTGTAAGTACTTCGGGTTTTTATGAAGCCAGAGTCTTTATATTTTGCATGAGATTTTGGTTGAATTTGGCTGTTTGGAGATATTTTGATCTGTGTCTTGATTTTTGGAGGATTTTTGGGCTGAATCTTGGTGTTTGGGAGGTTCTTACAAACACAAGAGTCCCACTGTCTTCCTGAGATGAACTTGGGCAAGGAGGAACCCCCCATCCAAGGCGCTTTCTTCTTGTTGTTTTCCCAAAAACGATTTTTCGTTACCAAGGCATGAGTGGATGGAGCAGGAGGAAAAGCCCCAGAAATCCCTCAGAAGGAGGAGCTGCAAACCCAACCCAGGGAGCTGCGAGGAGAAAAGACCCTCCCTGAGCCGGGAAGGCAGCCAGAGATGCAGGCAGAGCTCAGAGCTGGTGGAGAAGCCTCATGGAGGGGAGAAGCCCCACAAGTGCTTGGAATGTGGGAAGGGTTTCAGCTACAGGTCCTGGCTGATCTGGCACCAGCTAATACACACAGAAACAAGATTAAAACACCTTAATCAAACAAAAAGAGAAGTCAAATCCCAAATAGAGGAAGAAGAAAAGTCATGAAATAAAATTTCTCTTTTTTTAAACTATGGAGAAAAAACTCTTGTTTCCCTATAACATATCAAAATGTTATGAATTGAATATGACTGTTCTAACTGTAAATATAAACAAAAGCATTAATATTAAAGTAAACAAATGTAAAAATTGCTGTTACCCGCTAAGTTTAAATAATAAAATAATCCCTTTCGGTTTCCCCCAAAAAAAGAAAAAGAAAAAAACTTATGCTCTCAAAAAAAAAGTAAACTTTTGTTTAAAAATATAACCTTAAAGTGTGCCTAATAAATTAATGCAGTCCACCAAAAAAAGTTATGAGATTAACTGTTAGTCTAAAAAAAGGATTTTTACATAGTAATCAGATTTCCATTCTCCTGGGAACAACAAAACCACAGGAAAACTATTTCTTGTGAAGAAATCTTCATAGACTGAAAAAAAAAGTCTCTTTCTAGTAAATTAGTAAAAAACTATTTTAAAGATGGTAAACAAACTGAATTGGTTTTTGGATGTTTTCAGTATTAATAAAAAAGCGTGTGGAGGAAAACAAGTATTCTCAAGCTTTATCTAATTTATTTAAATTATTTTTTCTTATACTTTTTAGTGATAGAATTTCTCTTTTTACCATTTAAAGTTAAACCTTGTTTTTGCCTTCTTGCTAATCCTGTCTCACAACAGAAAAAGTTTAGATTAATAAACTAAATCCAACCTCAGCTATTCCATTATTTAGATTTCCTATTCCCCAAGGGTGTCTTCCACAGGCAAATGCTTATTAACTGGGGTAAAGACCAAGATTTTGGAGACAGTGAGGTAGAAACATCTCCAAAAAAGGTTCTTCCCTCCCAGCCGAGCATGCGGATCCTCCGCTTGCACAGACACATGTTGCAGTGTGCTTCTGGTTAATGGTGCGTTCTGTTATTGCCCAAGTTAATGGTTTAGTCCAAAATTATACCCTCCCACCCTCCTTGTCCATCTGTCCTGAATTACCTGTCAATGCTGTTTTGTGCCAACCCCCTGCTTGCAATTCCCCTTTGGAAATCCCCTAAAACTGGACGTCTCATCAGTCCATGGTGACCCAGTTTTCCCCCCTACCTCCCTCATTGGACAATGCCTTTGTGAGCCCCTACCCTTTATCCCTCCTCAGCATTTCTTCAATTTGTACCTTCCCCTTGAACCTCCCCCATATTTATGTTGTTGCAGCTTCACCATTTTTGTCTTTTGCCCCACAGATTCCCCAGAGTAAGGAATCCTTTTTATCCTATGCAAAAGACCTTCCCCTCCTCCTTGTCCCCCTCAAATGCAATCTGAGAGCCAAAAGGCCATGGAGCAATGGCTGGAGCCACGTCTAAGGCCTCCTGTTCCCCGAGTGTGACCCACTCTAGGCATGGGGCCCTAGTGGCAAAGTGAGTGCAGCACTGGCTGTTGTGACAGTGCCCTGCCTCTGGTCTCACTTGGGTTTCTGACTGGGTCTGAGGCAGGGGCTGCCATTCCTCACTTGTGGGGAGACCAGAGCCCCCAGACCCTCACCCAGCGTGCAGGCACTGCCTGGCAGCGCTCCGTCCACTGGCACGGTCGCGCTCTGAGTCTCGGCCACTGCGCCACTGCTGCTGCTGCTGCTGCTTCATTTGCTTTTAGCACACCCAGAGCTCACTGTTAGGCCACGATGGCCTCCAGTTCTGCCCTCTTCCCATCCCTGTGTGGGGATGGAGCACTGCTGTGCTTTCAGGAAGCTCTTTGTGAACACTTCCAGCATTGCAAGCTCCTTTGTCCTATATGGATGCTAGCCAGGGAATCCCTCAAGGCTGGGCTCAGAGCATACTCAAGCTGGCTCTTCTAAAACCCAGGCTCCTTGTCCCCTTCATCGTGCTCAGCACGGCTTTTAACCCCACAGTGTTGTGCAAGGGACCTGCACGACAGGGATCTTTGCAGCCTGAGCTGCCCTTGTTCCTCTCTGTCCGTGCACAGAGAACGGCAGCAGGGCCCTGTGTGTCCAGGGGCTCATGTTTGGTGCCGCTCAGGCTCCACAGAGATGTGGGTAAAGTGAAAAAAAAAAACTTTATGAAGGGAAGGCGAAGCGAAGGGGTGAGCTGGGACGCAAAACGGGATGGGCAGGGTCTGAGGAATGGAGGGAGGGAGCTGCCAACAGGGAGGGAGACGGCAGGAGCTCCTGGAGCTTGCCACAGGCTCAGCTGTGAGCAGCGAGAGCTGTGCCTGGAGCTGCAGCTGGTCCCGTCTGCTCTGCAGCTGGTCCCATCTTCAACAGGCAGGTCGCCGAAGGACAGTGGTTCTTCTGATCCAGCAGACGAAGTTCGGCAGATCTTCTGTTGAACTGCAGCTGGATAACCTGCCTCATAAAGCAGGGGCTCTTGTCCTCCTTCAGGGCTTGAAGGGCTGCGAGAGAGAGAAGCAGAACCACAGTCAGAGGCCAGACTGTGGGAATCCAAGGAAACCTTCCTGCCAGGGCCATCCCACCCAGCTCCTGCCATGGCCACGAAGGAGCAGGAGACCAGGGCACGGGCCAGAAGGTGCTGGCCACGGATCCCCCGTGTCCCTGAGAGCTCTCCGTGCTCGGCCCGCACCGCCCCTCGTCCGCACAGGCCGCAGAGCCCTCCGCAGCCGGGCAGCGATTGTAGCTCCGTGCCCGGCATTTGCAGCTGCCCCCGGCGGCCCCGCTGCCACGAGGGCGGCTGCCCTCACTCACCCTCGCTGAGGACCTGCAGCTCCTCCTTGTGTCCCCTCAGGAGCGTTCCGGCGAGCCCTGGCAACACAGAGCCCGTGTCGGCCCCAGCGGCACAGCTGCCCCCCAGGGGCGCTGCCAGCCCTGCGGCCACACGGCCTCGTCCCCCGGGCAGGGCTCAGCCCGGGCCCCTGGCGCATCGTGCCGCCCCAGGGCACGGCTGCGGGAGGGCGGCGGCAGCGCCGAGGGCAGGCGGGGCTGCACCGCGCCGGGCCCGGCTCCCGCTGCCGGGGCAGCAGCCGGGCCGGAGGCGGGGAGGGACGGCGGGCTGGCGGCTCACCGATGAGCCTGAGGGCCGCCTGTCGCAGGCGCGGCTGCGGGCTCTGCAGGCACGGCAGGGCCCAGCGCAGGTGCTCGGCCGCTCGGCTCTCGTCCTGTAGCAGCTGCGGAGAGCGCCAGGAGGGAAAGCTCAGCGCGGGCTCTGCCCCTCGGCCGGGCGCTCCCTGCGCCCAGCCCCGGCCTCCCCGGCCCGCACAGCCCCGAGGCCCGGCCGGGCCGGGACTCCGTGGGCACCCGGCTCGGGGCCGGAGGAGCCCGGCCGAGAGCCCACGCGGCCCAGCGAAGGGAGCAGCCCCTGTGTAGGGCGCAGGCTGCGGCTGCCCTGGCTGCGGCGCTGGGCAGGGCCACAGCTGCCGGCCCCGCACGCTGAGCTCCGGGGGCAGGGGACTTCTCCAGCCTGCGGCTGGGGCTTCCAGGCTGGCCTTACCAGGCACTTGGCGACCTTCATGCGCCACGGCTGGCTCAGCAGCTCCTCCAGATCCCTCCTCCCCAGGAAGCGTGCTGCACTAAGCAGGGTTTTGCCAGAGGCCTGGAGAGCAGTAGAGAGCCGGAGGTGGCACCAGAGCCCAGGGCATGGGACCCACGTCCCTGTGCCAAGGCCAGGGCGAGGCTGGAGCCCACGAGGCGCCAGGGGAAGAGGCAGCCAAGCCCCTGCCGGGGATGCAGCAGCACGACAGAAAGCCTCACCTTCGCCACGCACCGGTTCTCGTTATGCCAGTGCAAGAAGAGGGGAAGCAGGCTCTGGCTCACGGTTCTGGTGAGAGCTTTTTTTCCCCTCTTCCACTACCAGCTCCATCACCTTGCTGAAGAGCTGGATGGAGAGCAGCTGCACGTGGCTGTTGTCCTGGAGGAAAGGAGAAGAGCTCAGCATCGACTAGTCCAGGCCCAGTGGGGCAAAGGCCCAAAACTGCCCAGGGCACAAAGTTTCCGGGCAGTGCACAGAACCTTACATTCTCAAAGTGTGGGAGGAGTGGCTCAGCCAGCTTCTGGGCAGTGGCGCTGGGTATCGTAAGGTCTTTTTCCCTGGAGCATATAGGGCTAGCACAGAGAGGGTCATCCACACCATCTCTCCATCCGGATCACCCAGCTGCTCCACCAGGTGGTGGTAGACGCCGCGTATTCCTCCGCTCTGTGTGCAACACAAGGCTGTGCTGTGAAGCCCTGGAGGGCTGCAGCACCAACAGGGCCCTGGCCCTGCAACCCCACGCAGCTGCCTCAGGGCCCAGAGGCCAGAGGCCTGTGCCAAGGCACTGGGGCAGCTGAAGCAGGAGGCAGAGAGCTGGGAGCAGCTGCCTCAGCTGCCGAATCCCAGGCAAGCCCAAGGGGCAGCGTTGCCCAGCCCCCCGCTGCCAGCACGGCTTCAGCCACTGCCCCCTTCTCACCAGCGAGGGCTCCTTGCTGAGCACCACGAGGCCTCTGAGCTCCAGGCGCAGCCTGTCCCTGCTCTCGCTCGGCAGGTGCCTGGACATGACCGACAGGGCACTGTGCCCGTGTTTGCTCAAGTCCAGGCACTGCAGGACCTGAAAGGCACAGGGCAGTGACAGGGACCCGGCCGCTGGGAGTGCAGAACTGCCCAGGGCCGGGCCCAGGCGGCAGCACCGGGCGCGCACCGTGCCAGGCGGCTGCGGCTCCCAGAGCCAGAGAGCTGGGAGGCAGCTCAGCCAGGCAGCGCTGGCCCTCAGGCTCACCTCCACAAAGAACGCCAGGGCCGGCAGATCCCAGCGCGGCTGCCCCCCGATGAGCAGGCTGAGCAGGTGCCTGGCGATGCCGCAACACAAGGGGCTCGAGCCACGGCGCATCTCCCTGGCAGGGGGAGAAAGGCACCAAAGCCCTGAGCCGGGCGGGCAAACCTCTCCCAGGACTGACTCACAGAGGTGTGGGACCTTTGCCCAGCACCCTGCGAGGGGACGTGGGCCCTTTGGGAGGCGGCTGCTCCTGGGAGCCCTCCTCTCCCAGCCTTTTCCAGGCTGCTCGGCCGTCCCTCGGTGCCAAGGCCCTCTGGCCACGACCACGGGGAGCGTGTGGGGCACTCCGGGCACAGGGCACCAATGCTGGCAGCGGGGAGAAGGGGGACTCACCTGGCCAGCAGCCCCACTGCATAGTGCTGGGTCTCAGCACAGAGCAGGGTGTCCCAGACCCGCCTGCGCTCCAGAGCCACCAGCTTCTTGTCACAGCCCAGTAGGCAGAGCAGAGCCTTCATGGTCTGCACTGCAAACCTGTGGCCAGAGCAAAGGCCAGGTCACGCTGGGAGCAGTGACCCTGGCCACAAGGGCATGGGAAGGACAGGGTGACTGGGACCTGTTGGGCTTGCTGGGAAGGCGGTGTTCCTCCCGGCACGCTGTCCAGAAGTTCTTAACCTCCTGTGGCATCTGCTCTGTGGTGCTGAAAATTTGGAATAGCAGAGCCACGAAGACACGGGCAGAATATGCGACCATTGTGTGGTGCCACTCGGGCATGTGGACAGTCACCCAGAGCACCAGAGTTGCCTGCAAAAGACAGAGCAGCCCGAGGCAGTGCTCAGTGCCGAGGTGTCCGTGTGGCAGGGCCCCAGGGGAGACGCAGGGGGAGCACCCGGCCTGCTGCCCCTGAGCCTGTCCCTAGCCCAGCCTTCAGCCCAGTGCCCGAGGCTGGGAGCTGCAGGGCACTGGGCAGAGCATGGAGAGCTGCTGGAGAGGGGACCTGGAGGGCAAGCAAAGGCCAGTGTCAGAAACTCACTGCCAGTGCAAAGATGGCCTCGTTGTCCTCTTTGATGAAGAACATGCTGTATACTGGCCTGTCTTCCATCACAAAGAGCAGCTCTGGAAGCACCTTCTGCACTGCTGGTCCCGATGAGCCGATGGTTTTCCACATCAAGGCTGCAGCTCTGTGGGACCAGAGCTGTGCATCAGTACCAAGCCCCATGCAGCTGAGTGGGGCCGGGTGACAAAGCCCCCGTGCCCTGAGGGGCAGGGAGGGAGCATGGCAGAAGGATCAGCAAACAGGGTGGCTCAAGGGGCCCAGAGCTCTCTGAGTGTCTGGCAGACCCCACTGGACAGGCTGTGCAGGGCAATGGCCCTACAGGCCAGTGAAGCCTGAGCTCTCAGGGCACCTGTGCCGCATACCTGTCACACAATGGGGCACAGCGCAGGAGGCTCATCACCACATTAGCTGGGTGTTCTTCAGCCAGCCTCAGGAGGTCATTTTGCAGCCCGGCATCCACAGTTCCACAGGACACGAGTCTCTGATGAATGTCCCTCACCCTGTGTGGCACCTGGAGGGGGCACAGGGAAGATTTGGAGTGCTGTCCATGGGAGCCTCTGGCCCCGCTCACTCACCAGATCGCCCCAGGGCCGGATGCGCTTGACGGCCACCTGTGAGCCAAGGGGCAGCAGCAGGCTGAGCTCGCCGCCTGGCACGCCGCGCTCCAACCTCCCCTTCCTCGTCTTCTTCTTCCTCCTCCTCCTCCTCCCTCTTTCTCCCTCCTCCTCCGCCCCTGCCACTCACCGTGGTGCCGTCCGCGAGCCGGGTGACCGGGAAGATGCTGCCAAAGCCGCCGCTGTCCAGCAGGGAACCCATCCGGTACCGCTCCTGCAACGCCTCCTGCGACTCCCCTGCGGGCGACACGCGGCTGTCAGCGCTCGGCCCGGGGCCAGACACGGCCCCCGAGCGCCCCCCGAGCGTCCTGGGCCGGGCATCCCCACCCGTCCCGGGCCCCGGCGGAGCTCGGGCTGAAGGAGCCGCAGCGGGGGCGGCGGGAGCGGCCGCGCCGTGTGTGCCCTCTACGGGGCCCGGGAGGAGCCGGGGCTGGGGCTGGGACTGGGACTGGGGATGGGACTGGGGATGGGGCTGGGACAAGCGATGCCAAAGAGAAGTGATGCCCAGCCAACAGCGCCACAGCCAGGACAGCGAGAGCCGGGCAGAGGCGACACCGGGGGGGGATGGGCGGGGCCGGGGGCGGCGACGGGGCAGGGGCAGCCCCGCCCGGGGCCGGGGGCGGGCTCGGAACATGGCCCGGAACGGGAAGAGGGGAGAAGGTAAGAGAGGGAGAGGGTCGGGGAAAGCGACTCCGAGGAAGAGAAGGAACAAGAGATCCAGAGGATCTGTAGACTCGCTGCTGCCGCTGCTGCCCCCGCTGCTGCCGCTGCTGCTGCCGCTGCTGCCGCTGCTGCTGCTGCCGCTGCTGCTGCCGCTGCTGCCGCTGCTGCTGCCGCTGTTGCTGTTGCAACTGAACCCCCGGGGCCGTTTCTCCGCGTGTTCGCTTGGCCGCGTGTCCGTTCCACGCTCGCCCCACTTGCCCCATGGCCGAGCCCCGCGCGCCCCGGGGGCAGCCTCTGAAACTGTCCCAGCACGAGCCGGGGCCGGGCCGGGGGCTCCCCGCAGAGCCGGGGCCGGGCCGGGGGCCGGGGCACCGGCCAGAGGCCACGGCACCACACCGGGAGCCTGAGGCCGAAGGAGAGATTAGTTAACTTGATCCACTGTGAATTGAGAAAGCGAAATGACTTTTCATTGGTTTCCCGAGCTGTCCATCACTCAATCAGCTCTCTGATTGGTCCCCGCAGCTCACAGGGGAGGCCCCCAGACGCGGGACAGCCCCTCCCACTCCCCGGCCTCACGTTGCTTCCCTCAGGCGAAATCCACCCCTCCCCCAGCACGCGAAACCCACACAAAGACAAAAACAATAAAGAAAAAGATTCTTATCTCCGGGTACTTGAAGTTCAGCCAAGAGCACACACTAACTCAGACAAGACTTCCCTAAATGCATCAACATGTTGAGTATTCATTGACAATTCCCGATGCGCTCTCCCGGGGGTCCCTGCGGGGGTTCCACCCGGGGGGGGCTCGGACGGGGCTTGGCCCAGACCCCCCCCGGGACCCTCCCCAAAAAACCGCCCGGGACCCCCCCCAAAAAACCGACTGGGACCAGGTCAGTGACTGGGGGAGGGTGCCGGCTCTTTTTGGGGGGTCCCGGTGTTTCGGGGGGGTCTCGGTATTTTTTTTTTGGGGGGGGGTCCCGATATTTGGGGGGGTCCCGATTTTGAGGATTCTCGGTATTGGGGGGGGGGGGGGAGTCCCAGGATTGGGGATCCCGATATTTGGGGAGGGTCCCGCTATTTTTGGAGGGGGAGTCCCGGTATTTGGGGCGGGTGTCGATATTTGGGGGGCGGTCCCGGTACTTGGGGAATCGCGACTGTTTTGGGGGTCCCGGTATTTGGGGGACTCCCAATATTTGGGGGGTCCTGGTATTTTTTGGGGGGTCCCAGTGTTTGGAAGGGGAGGTCTCTATTTTTTTGGGGGAGTTCCCGATATTTGAGGGAGTTCCGGTATTTGGGGGACTCCCAATATTTGGGGGGTCCCGGTGTTTTTTTGGGAGGGGTCCTGATATTCCGGGGGAGGGGCGATATTTGGGGGTCCCGGCTCTTTTTGGGGGGTCCTGGAGTTTGGGGGGTTCCAATATTTGGGGGGGGTCCCGATATTTGGGGGGTCCCGGTAATTTTTGGGGGGGGGGTCTCGGCTCTTTTTGGGGGTTCCCAGTATTGGGGGAGGCCCCTGATATTTGGGGGGGGGGGTCGGTCCTGTTATTTTTGGGTTCTCGTATTTTTGGGGGGTTCCCTCAATTTTTGGGATTCGTTTTTGGGGGGTTCGTTATTTTGTGTGTTTTTAGGGTTTCCCGTATTTTTCGGGGGGTTCTCGCTATTTTTGGGGAGGGGGGGGTCTCTGTATTTTTGGGGTTCCCAGGGTTTATTTTGGGGTCCCTGTGCTGCTTTTGGAGTTTCCTGTATTTTTTGGGGTTCTCTCTGGTTTTGGGGTTCTCTGTATTTTCGGGTTCCCTGTGCTGCTTTTGGGGTCCCCGGTGCAGTTTTGGGGGTCCCTGTGCTGATTTTTGGGATCCCTGTGCTGATTTTGGGGTCTCTGTTTTTGGGGTCCCCCCGCTGATTTTTCGGGTTCTCTCTGTTTTTGGGGTCCCTGTGTTTCTTTTGAGGTCCCCGTGCTGATTTTTGGGGTCCCTGTGCTGATTTTTGAGGTCCCTGTTTTTGGGGTTCTCTCTATTTTTGGGGTCTCTCTGTATTTGGGGGTTCTCAGTGATTTTGGGCGTCCCAGTGTCTGATTTTGGGGTCTCTGTTTTTTGGGGTCCCCGTGCTGATTTTTGGGGTTCTGGTATTTATTTTGGGGTCTCTATTTTTGGGGTCTGTGGTTTTGGGGTCTCTGTTTTTGGGGCCCCGGTGTTTATTTTGGGGTCTCTGTTTTTGGGGTCTGTGTTTTTGGGGTCTCTGTTTTTGGGGTTCTCTTTGTTTTTGGGGTTCTCTTTGGTTTTGGGGTCCCTGTGCTGATTTTGGGGTCCCTGTGTTTATTTCGGGGTCTCTATTTTTGGGGTGTCTCTGTATTTGGGGGTTCTCTGTATTTTTGGGGTTCTCTCTGTTTTGGGTTCCCCGTGTTTATTTTGGGGTCTCCCCAGGCCGGGGGGCGGGGCCGGCAGCGCCGGTGCCCGTGAGCCGGATGGGCCGGGCAGCGGCCATGGGAGGGACTGGGGGAACTGGGAATGGGAACTGGGGAGACTGGGATGGACTGGGAGGGACTGGGAATGGGAAATGAGGGAATTGGGAGGGACTGGGGGAACTGAGGGGACTGGGAGGGACTGGGAGGGACTGGGGGGGACTGGGAATGGAAATGGGGGACCTGGGAGGGACTGGGGGAGACTGGGAGGGACTGGGGGGGACTGGGAATGGAAATGGGGGCACTGAGATTTTGGGGTCCCCCATTGGTGTCCCCCACCTGCCCAGTTTGAAATTGGGTCTGGGGTCTCTGGAATTGGGTCTGGGGTCTCTGGAATCGGGTCTGGGGTCTCTGGTGTCAGTTTTGGCTCCCCCAGGGCTGGCGCTGGAATTGGGTCTGGGGGCTTTGGCTGGAGCCGCCTGGATGCTGCTGTGGGGGCAGGAGCAGCGCCAGGGTGAGTGTGAGACCCCAGACCCAAAATCCCCCTGAGATCCCAGACCCAACTGGGGACCCCCAAATCCCCTCCAAATCCCCACCCCCCCACCAATTTTGGGTCCTCCCCTCCCCAGTTTCGGGGTTCCCCCCCCCCCCCCAATTTGAGGTCTGTCTCCCCAATTTAGGGTCTGCCCCCTCCCCAATTTTGGGGTCTCTCCCCCCCCCAATTTGGGCCTCCCCCCTCCCCAATTTAGGGTCTCCCCCCTCCCCAGTTTTGGGGTCTCTCCCCCCCCAGTTTGTGTCTCCCCTCCCCAATCTGTCTCCCTCTCCCCATTTTCAGGATCCCCCTCCCCAGTTTTGTCTCCCCCTCCCCAGTTTGTCCCCCAGGCTCCCCCCTGCTGTCAGCAGCCGCTGCAGAGCGTTTGGTGCCGCGCTGAGCCGGGCCAGGGGGGCGGCGCTGAAACTGGGACAGCTGCTGAGCATGGCAGCTGGGACCCCAAAACACCCCAAAATCACCCCAAAATAAACCCAAAATTATCCCAAAATAACCCAAAAACCATCCCAAAAACATCACAGAAATAACCCAAAAATATCCCAGAAATATCACAAAAACACCCCAAAAATATCCCAAACTGGGAGAGCTGCTGAGCATGGCAGGTGGGACCCCAAAACACCCCCAAATCACCCCAAAATAAACCCAAAATTATCCCAAAATAACCCAAAAACCATCCCAAAAACATCACAGAAATAACCCAAAAATATCCCAGAAATATCACAAAAACACCCCAAAAATATCCCAAACTGGGAGAGCTGCTGAGAATGGCAGGTGGGACCCCAAAACACCCCAAAATCACCCCAAAATAAACCCAAAAATATCCCAAAATAACCCAAAAACCATCCCAAAACCATCACAGAAATAACCCATAAACATCAAAAAAATATCACACAAATATCACAGAAATATCATACAAATACCACAGAAATATCCCAAACTGGGACAGCTGCTGAGCATGGCAGGTGGGACCCCAAAACACCCCAAAATAAACCCAAAAATATCACAAAATAACCCCAAAACCATCCCAAAAATATCACAGAAATAACCCAAAAATACACCAGAAATATCACAAAAACACCCCAAAAATATCCCAAACTAGGACAGCTGCTGAGCATGGCAGGAGGGACCCAAAACACCCCAAAAACATCCCAAAAACATCCCAAAAACACTCCAAAATATCCCAGAAACATCCCATAAACATCACAAAAATATCACAGAAATATCCCAAAAACACTAAAAAAAAAAAAATCCAAAAAGCATCCCAAAATCACCCCAAAATATCCCATAAACAACCCAAAAAACATCCCATAAACTACCCAAAATCACCCCAAAAATATCCCATAAACATCCCAATAAATTTCTCAAAATCACCCTACAAACACCCCAAAACATCCCAAATTTATTCCAAAACCACCCCAAAAATATCCCAAAGCAATCCCACAATCGCCCCAAAACCACCCCAAAAATATCCCAGAAATATCCCAGAAACAGCCCAAAATCACCACAAAAACACCCCCAAAATATTCCAAAATACACCAAGAACATCCCATAACCCCATAAACCACCAAATCCCAAAAACTCTATAACCCCAGAATCCCATAACCCCACAATCCCATAACCCCACAATCCCATAACCCCACAGTCCCATAACCCCAAAGTCCCACAATCCCACAATCCCATAACCACATAACCCCACAATCCCATAACCCCATAACTCCACAATCCCACAATCCCAAAATCCCACAATCCCATAACCCCACAGTCCCGCACAGACTCGTCGGTTCTGACCCCACAGCTGCAGCAGATCCTGGTGCGGCTCCGGCAGAGCGCAGAGCCCATGCCGGGCTGGCAGACCCGGGTATGGGATTGGGGTTTATTGGGTTTTATAGGATTTATTGGGGTTTATAGGGTTTTTATAGGATTTTATTGGGTTTTATAGGGTTTATTGGGGTTTATTGGGGTTTGTTGGGGTTTGGCTCCGGCAAAGCGCAGAGCCCATGCCGGGCTGGCAGACCCGAGTAGTGGATTGGGGTTTTTATCCTGTGTCAGGATTTGGGACCAGCTCCTGAAATTCCAGGATTCTATGGGGCTTTTATAGGATTCTATAGGATGTAATGTGATTTTATGATAATTTATTGGATTTTCACCAGGTTTTTTTTTAATTTCCATAATCTGGGGAATTTTTGGGATCCCCAGGCTGTGCTGGAGCAGAAGCTGGGCCGGAATTTAGGACCAGCTCCAGGAATTCCAGGATTCTATGGGATTTTTATAGTTTTTAATGTGATTTTTTGACATTTTATAGTATTTTATCTTTTTTAATGTGACTTTGTTACTTTTTGGGATTTTCACCTGGCTTTTTTTGGAATTCTGGGATATTTTGATAATTTTGGGAAATTTTGGGATCCCCTGGCTGTGCTGGAGCAGGAATTGGGTCAGGATTTGGGACCAGCTCCAGAAATTCCCGGATTCTATGGGATTTTTTATAGGATTTTAATGTGATTTTATGATAATTTATTGGATTTTCACCAGGTGTTTTTTGGAATTTCGGTAATTTTGGATATTTTTGGGATCCCCAGGCTGTGCTGGAGGAGGATCTGGGCCCGGGCTGGCGGGAGCAGCTCCTGGAATTCCAGGATTTCCCCGGGGCAGGTTCACCGCGCGCGGCTCCGCAACGGCCGCCAGGGGGCGCTAAAGGTGCAGGTGGGAATGGAAGAAATAGAAATAAAAATAAAATAGAAAATAAAAATAAAAGTGAGAACAAAATGAGAATAGGGATAATAGTGACGGGGATGGGGGGATTTGGGGAGGGAAATGGAGAATTGGGGGGGGGGAAATGGGACTTTTGGGGAAAAAAATGGGAATTTTGGGGGGAAAAAATGGGAATTTTGGGGAAGAAAAGCCCCAGGAATTTGGGAAATTGGGGGAACTTCGCGGAGAAAATGGGGGAAAATGGGAATTTTGGAAAAAAAACCAGAAAATTAGGGGAATTTGGTGGGGGGGAATGGGAATTTTGGGGGAAAATGGGAATTTGGGGGGAAAAAATGGGAAATTTGGGGAAAAAAACCCAGGAATTTGGGAAACTGGGGGACTTTGGGGGAAAATGGGAATTTGGAGGGTAAAAATTGGGATTTTGGGAGGGGAAAATAGAGATTTGGGGGGGACAAAGGGAATTTAGAGGGGAAAAATCGGAATTTTGGAAAAAAAGCCCTAGTAATTTGGCAAATTGGGGGAATTTGGGGGTAAAATGGGAATTTGGGGTGGGGGGGGAATGGGCGGAAAAAATGGGAAATTTGGGAAAAAAAGCCCCAGGAATTTGGGAAATTGGGGGAACTTCGCGGAGAAAATGGGGGGAAAATGGAAATTTTGGAATAAAACAGAAAATTGGGGGAATTTGGGGGAAGAATTGGAATTTTGGGGGGAAAATGGGAATATGGAGGGAAATAAATGGAAATTTTGGAAAAAAAAACCCATGAATTTGGGAAATTGGGGGACTTTGAGGGAATTATTGGGGAAAATGGGAATTTGGGGGGAAAAATGGGAATTTTGGGGAAAAAAAACCCAGGAATTTGGGAAATCGGGGGACTTTCGGGGAAAATGGGAATTTATAGGGTAAAAATTGGGATTTGGGGGAGGGAAAATAGAGATTTGGGGGGACAATGAAAATTTTGAGGGGAAAAATGGGAATTTTGGAAAAAAAGCCCCAGGAAATTGGCAAATTGGGGGAATTTGGGGGGAAAAATGGGAATTGGGGGAGGGGGATGGGCGGAAAATGGAATTTGGAAAAAAACCAGGAAAATGGGAAATTGGTGGAATTTGGGGGGAAAATAGGAATTTTTGGGGGAAATGGAGATTTGGGGGGAGAGAAATGGTAATTTTGGAGGGAAAATGATAATGTGGAGGGGAAAATGGGGGGAGAAATGGGAATTTTTGGAAAAAAAACCCCAGTAAATTGGGGGAATTTGAGGGAAAAATTGAGATTTTGGGGGAAAAAAAGGAGATTTGGGGGGCAGAAATGGGAATTTGGTGGGAAAAAATGGGAATTTTGGGAAAAAAAACCCCAGAATTTGTGAAATTGAGGGAATTTGGCAAATTGAGGGAATTTGGGGGGAAAAAAACGGGGGAAAATGGGAACTTTTGGGGAAAATGGGAATTTTGGAGTGGAAAATGGGGGGAAAATGATAATTTTGGAAAAAAACCCCAGGAAATTGGGAATTTGGAGGGAATTTGGGGGGAAAATTGGACTTTTGGGGGAAAAATGGGGATGTGGGGAAAAATGGAAATTTGGGGGGGGGAAATGGGAATTTGGGGTGAATTTGGGAAAAATAGCATGGGAATTTTGGGGAAAACAGGAATTGGGGGATTTTGTGGGGATTTGGGTGGAAATTTTGGGATTTGGGATGGGAGTTTGGGGACTGGGACAGAATTTTGGGAATTTGTGCTGGGATTTTTTTGAATTGGAGCAGAATTTTGGGAATTCAGGCTGGGAGTTTGCGATTTGAGTTGGAATTGTGGGAATTGTTGCAGAATTTTGGGGTCTGTGTGGTAATTTTGGGGTCTCTGGAATAATTTTGGGGTCTATGGTGTAATTTTGGGGTCTAAAAGGTAATTTAGGGTCTGTGGGATAATTTTGGAGTTTGGGGTGATTTGGGGGTAATTTTGGGTTCTCTGGGGTAATTTTGGGGTCTGGGGTGTGATTTTGGGGTCTGGGGTGTGATTTTGGGGTAATTTTGAGGTCTAGGGTGTGATTTTGGGGTGATTTTGGGTCCCCCCAGTAGCCGGGCGTCGCTCGCAGCATCAGCAGCAACATCAAGAATCTGCTGACCCTGCTGAGCCTCAGCCCGGGGCTGCCAAAAGGTGACAAAAACACCCAAAATCACCCCAAAAACGGCCAAAAACCAGCCAAAATTAGCCCCAAAACAGCCAAAAATCACCCCAAAATGACCCTGCTGAGCCTCAGCCCAGGGCTGCCAAAAGGTGACAAAAACACCCAAAATCACCCCAAAACCGACAAAACCAGCCAAAAAACAGCCAAAATTACCCCCAAAACAGCCAAAAATCACCCCAAAATGACTCTGCTGAGCTTCACCCCGGGGCTGCCAAAAGGTGACAAAAACACCCAAAAACGGCCAAAATCACCCCAAAAATGACCAAAAACACCCACAACCAGCCAAAACCACCTCAAACACCCCAAAATCAGCCCAAAACCACCCCCAAAATTGCCAAAACCAGCCCAAACCAGCCCAAACCAGCCCAAAAACAACTAAAAACAGCCAAAATCACCTGAAGTCACCCAAAATATATTTTTTAATAATTTTTCCCTCAATTCCTTGTTTATAATTTTTAATAATTTCCCATATTCCAAATTTAAAATTTTTTATAAATTTTCCCCAATTCCCAGTTTATAATTTTTTATTGTTTCCCCAATTTATAATATTTATAATGTTTATAATATTTTATAATATTGTATCATTTTCCCCAATTCCCGGTTTACAATATTTTACAATTTCCCCATTTTTATCATTTTTTCAATTTTCCCATTCTTATAATTTTTTTAATTTTCCCATTTTTATCATTTTTAAAATTTTTCCATTTTCATAATTTATTTACAAATTTCTTTTTTTTACCATTTTTTACAATTTTCCCATTTTTACCATTTGTTACAATTTTCCCATTTTTATATTTTTTTACAATTTTCCCATTTTTATAATTTTTTTTCAACTTTCCCGTTTTTACCATTTTTTAAAATTTTCCCATTTTTATCATTTTTACAATTTCCCATTTTCCCATTTTTATCATTTTTACCATTTTCCCATTTTTGTCATTTTTTGCAATTTTCCCATTTTTATCATTTTTTGTAATTTCAGTATTTTTATCATTTTTACAATTTTCCCATTTTTATAATTTTTTACCATTTTCCCATTTTTATAATTTTTTACAATTTTCTATTTTTACAATTTTTTGCAATTTTCCCGATTTTGTAATTTTTCAGATCTCTTGCCCATTCGGTTATTTTTATCAATTTTTACAATTTCGCCAATTTCTGTTTTTTCCCCGTTTCCAGGGCTGTTCGCGGTCGAGCTCAAGCGCGGCTCCGGGCGGGATTTGGGGGGGTTTTGAGATTTTGGCATTTTTTGGGGGGGAGGATTGGGGGGTTTTATGGGATTTTTGGGGGATTTTCAGAGGTTTTTTGGAAGGGGTTGGGGATTTTTGAGGGTTTTGGGGGATTTCTGGGGATTTTTTGGGGGCATTTTTAGGGGGAGGTTTGGGGGATTTTGGGGGATTTTTTGGGAATTTTTTGGGGATTTTTGGTGGTTTTTGGGGGAAGGTTTGGGGGTTTTAGAAGGATTTGGGGGATTTTTTGGGGAGGTTTGTGGGATTTTGGGGGATTTGGGGGAGGTTTGGAAAATTTGGGGTTTTTTTGGGAATTTTGGGGGATTTTTTGGGGAAGGATTGGGTGTTTTAGAAGGATTTAGGGGTTTTTTGGGAGAGGTTTGGGGATTTGGGAGTTTTATTTAGGGGATTTTTTGGGATTTTTGGGGGATGTTTGGGGATTTTTTCGGGATTTTTGGGAATTTTTGGGGGAGGTTTGGGGGAGCTTTGGGGGTTTGAGAAGGATTTAGGGGATTTGGGGGGATTTTGGTGGATTTTTGAGGATTTTTTGGGAATTTTTTGGGAATTTGGGGGGATTTTTATGGGATTTTTGGGGGACGTTTGAGGGGGTTTATGGGATGTTGGGGGGGGGTTTTGGGGATTTTTTGGGGATTTTTGGGGATTTTTGGGGGGGATTTTTGGGGGGATTTTTGGGGGGATTTTGGGGGATTTTGGGGGGATTTTTATAGATTTTTGGGTGATTTTTTGGGGATTTTGGGGGGATTTTTGGGGATTTTTTGGGGGGGGGGGGTTTTGGAGGTTTTCAGGGAAATTTGGGGGTTCAGGGATGAATTTTGATGTTTTTGGGGGGGTTTTGGAGTAAATTTTGGGTTTTTTTTGGTGATCTCGGATTTTGGGGTGCCCCAGGTCCCTTTTGGGGGTCACCCCTTTTTCCGGGTGTGGTTTTTGGTTGGATTTTCGCCATTTCTGAGTAATTTTTTGCCATTTTGGGATCATTTTTGGGTGGATTTTCCCCGGGTTTTTTGGGATTTTGGGTTAATTTTGGGGTTTTTTTGGTGATCTCGTATTTTGGGGTGCCCCAGGTCCCTTTTGGGGGGTCACCCCTTTTTCCGGGTGCCCCAGGAGCGGCGCGACCAGGTGGGGGAGGGGCACCCCAAAATTTGGGGGGTAGGGGGGACCCCAAAATATGGGTGGGATCTGAAATATGGGGGAGGGGGAACCCCAAAATTGGGGGGGGATGGACCCCAGAATGGGGAGGGGGACCCTAAGATATGGGGGGGATCCAAAATTGGGGGGGACCAAAATATGGGGGAGGGGGGACCCCAAAACATGGGGGGAGGGAACCAAAATTGGGGGGGGGGTGGACCCCAGAATGGGGGGGGGCCTAAAATGGGTGGGCGACCCCAAAATTGGGGAGGGAGGAGACCCAAAATTGGGAGGGGGACCCTAAAATATGGGGGGGATCGAAATATGGGGGAGGGGGACCCAAAATATGGGGGGGGGAACCAAAATTGGGGGGGGATCCCAGATCTGGGGGGGATCTGAAATATGGGAGTGACCCCAAAATTGGGGAGGGGGACCCCAAAATACGAGTGGGGGGACCCCAAAATTTGGGAGCAGGACCCCAAAATTTCGGGGGGGGGAGATCGATATATGGGGGAGGGGGACCCAAAATATGCGAGGAGACCCAAAATAAGGGGGGACTGAAATATGGGGCAGGGGGACCCCAAAATGTGTGTGGGGAGCACCCCAAAATTGCGAGGGGGAACTCTAAAATATGAGGGGGATCGAAATATGGGGGACGGGTGTTATAAATGAACGCAATGGGCCATAAAGGATCGAATCAAAGTTAAAAAGATTTATTAGTTACAGAAGGCAAAAGCAAAATCCACAGCGCCGGGCGACAGAGGAGCCTCCAGCTCCGAAACTGCCGCGGCCCCTCTCAGCTCGCTCCTTTTAAGTTGTTCAGTTCCCGGGGTTTCATGCCCCCCCCTCTAGTAGTCCCGCGCACGCTCCTGCAGTTGCTAGGGGGTCTTCTTCTGCCCTCTGGTGGTCGAGGGATGAAGGTGAGTAGTCTTCCTCACCCTTGTTTTACTGACCCTTACTAACACTTAAGGCGATAGATGATTAACGCAAGCAAAGTGAAAATAACTATCAGCATCTTGGCAAGCAAAGCAAAACATTTAGAGACATCTTGGCTCACTCTCAAGGTCTTTCAGACAAGCAAAGCAAAATAATTAACAGCATCCTTGCAAGTAAAGCAAAATAGCAAAATGATATCCCAGCCTCCAAGTCCTTGCAAATCCTCTCAAGGTCTATCAGGCGAACAAAAGGTTTTCATCACAGCAGGAGAGGCCTGCGTGTCCCAGGACTCCGGATTTGAGCTGCTTCAGCTCCACAGAGATGGAGGCAAAGTGAAGAAGCCAAACCGTTTATTAATGGAAGGCAAAGCAAATGGATGAGGTGGCAGGGAAAAAATGGGGATGGGCACAGTCTGAGGACTGGAGGGAGAGAGCTATTTACAGGCAGGGAGAGGGTTGAAGCCGTGCGAGCTTCCCACAGGCTCAGCTGTGCCAATCATCAGCTGTGCCTGGAGCTCCAGCATTTTGATATGGTGTCCTCTTCAGTGTCTCCTTGTGCTATTATTGCAATGCTGGTTCACTGGATTCTGAAGAGGAAGCTAATTCTATTTCTCTCACAGCCCGTAAACAGGGTTGAATATGAAGTTAAAATGTGATGAGCTGGTATTTTTCCTTTGGGCATGAAGAGCTGTAACAGAGAGCAAAAGAATCACAGTCAAGGCCCACATCTGCAGGAATCCAAGGAGACCCAGGAGACCTTCCTGCAAAAGGGCATCCCACTCAGGTCCTGCAATGGCCAAGAGGATCACCCGCTAGGTGCTGACCAAAAGTCCTTGCCACGATCCAGAAATCTCTCTGTGCTCCGTCCCTGCCACTGTCCATCCGCACAGGGAGTGAAGCCCTCTGCAGCCGGGGCAGGGATTGCAGCTGCCTGCCCAGGGATTGCAGCTTCTCCTGCCAGCCCCTGCTGCCAGCCCGCTGCCCTCACTCACCTTCATTGAGCACCTGGAACTCTTCCTGCTGCCCTCTCATGAGTATCCCGGCGAACCCTGGGAACACAGAGCCCGTCATGGCTCTGCCCGGCAACACAGCTCCCTGCCCGTGGTGCTGCCAGCCCTGCGGCCACTCGCCCCGTGGCCTGGCAGGGCTCAGCCCGGGCCCTTGCCCAAGGGCACGGCTGCGGGAGGGCGGCAGCAGCCCCGAGGGCAGCCGGGGCTCCGCGATGCCAGGCCCAGATGGCAGAAGCTGCCGGGGCAGCAGCCGGGGCTGGGGCCGAGCTGCGCCGGGGCGAGGAGGGGAGGGAGCCCGGGCTCACCAATGAACCTGATGGCCGCCTCTCGCAGGGGCTCCTGAGGGCTCTGCAGGTACGGCAGCGCCTGGCGCAGGTGCTCGGCCGCTCGGCTCCTGTCCTCTGTCAGCTGTGGAGAGCGGCAGGAGGGAAGGCTCGGGGCGGGCTCTGCCCCTTTGCCCGGCGCTGCCCGCACCCGGCCCCGGCCTCCCCTGCCCGCAGAGCCCTGAGGCGCGGCCAGCAGCTGCTGGTCCGGGCTCTGCAGGGGCACAGGGCCGGCTGCTGCCCGGGGAGCCGTGGTGCCGGCCCGCCCCACAGCCCCGCTGGGCTGGGGCTCCCAGGGCACCCGGCTCGGGGCCGCAGGAGCGGGAGCACAGCCCGTGCGGCCCCTGCGGGCAGCGCTGGGCAGGGCCACAGCTGCAGCCGCACACAGTGAGCGCCAGACTCAGGGGGCTCTCCCGGCTGAGGCTGCGCCTTCCAGGCTGTCCTTACCAGACACTTGGCGAACTTCCACATCTCCTCCTTCTTAATCAGGTGCTTGTGCTTCCTCTTCTTTAGGAACCTGGCCACACAAATCAGCAGCTCGCGAGAGGCCTGGAGAGCAGCAGAGATGCGGAGATGGAATCACAGCCCAAAGGAAAGGACTTGCGTTCCTGTGGCAAGGGCATGAGCAGAAGGCTGGAGCCTGGCAGAGGCCAGGGCAGGAGACATCCGAGCTGGCACCCAGGGCTTAAGCACCATCACACAAAACCTCACCTCTGCAATGCGTTCATTCTCATCGTGGCAATGAAAGAAGAGTGGAACCAGGCTCTGTCTCACAATCCTCTTCAAGGGCTTTTTTCCTTTGTCCACTACCAAGTCTATGACCTTAAGGAAGAGGTTCAGGGAGACCAGCTGCATATGGATGTCGTCCTGAAAAAAAGGAAAAGATCTCAGCACCAACTTCCCAAGGCCCCCCTGGGTGAGGGCCTGAAAATCCACAAAACTTCTGGGCAGCACCCAACCTGTGGCTGTGAACACAGAGCCTTACCTGTTCAAAGATTGGCAGGAGTGCCTCAGCCAGCTTTGGGGCGGTGCTGCTGGATATCAGGATGTGCTCATTCTCAAGTATATTGGTGAGCACAGAGAGTGTCATGCGTATACCATATTCACGTGCATCACCCAGCAGCTCCACAAAGCATGGAGACAGACTGCACATTTTTATGGCCTGTGTAGGAGACAAGGCTGTGCTGTGAACCAACACGGCCCTGGCACAACAACTCTACCCTTCTGCCACAGATCCCAGAGGCCAAAGGTCTGTCCCAAAGAACTCAGGAAGGTGAGGCAGGAGAGCTGGGAGTGTCTGCCCCAGCTCCTGAAGCCCAGCCAGCCCAAGGGGCTGCTTTCCCCAGCGCAGTTTCAGCCACTGCCCCCTTCTCACCATCGAGGGATCCTTGCTGAGCACCACAAGGCCTCTGAGTGCCAGGCCCTGCCTCTCCCTGCACTTGCTCTGCACGTTTCTGGACATGATTTCAAGGATGCTGTCACCATGTTTACTCAAGTCCAGGCAATAGATGATCTGAAAGGCACAGGGCAGTGACAGACGACCTGGCAAGCAGGAGTCCGGAACTGCACAGGGCTGGGCCCAGACAGCAGCACAGGGCATGGGCACTGTCTCAGGCAGCTGTGGCTGCAAGAGGACAAAGAGCTGGGAGGCAGCTCAGCAAGGCAGCACTGGCCATCAGGCTCACCTCCACAAAGAATGCCAGGAAAGGCAGATCCCAGCGGAGCTCCTCCCTACTCAGCCACTTGAGTAGGTGCAATTCAATGAGGAAACACAAGGGAATAAAGATACGGCGCATCTCCCTGGTGGGGAGAAAAGGCACCAAGACATTGAGGTGGGCAGGCAAACCTCTCTCAGGACTGACTCACAGAGATCCAGTCTTTGCCCAGCATCCCTGGAGGTGATGTGGTCACTATGGGAGGCTGCCCCTTCAGGGCACCTCCTCTCCCAGCCTTTTCCACTCTGCTTGGCTGTCCCTTGGTGACAAGGCCCCCTGGCCCATGACCACAGGGACTGTGTGAGGCACCCCAGGAACAGAGCACAAATGTTGGGGGCAGAGGGGAAATGGGGGATCTCACCTGGCCAGCAGACCCGTGGCATAGTGCTGGGTGTCAGCACAGAGCAACATGTCCCAGCCACGCCTGCGCTCCATGGCCATCACCTCATTGTCACACCGTAGTTGGTAGAGCAGAGCCTTCATGGCCTGCACTGCAAACCTGTGTGCAGAGCAAAGTCTGGGTCACACTGGGAGCACTGGTGCTGGCCAGAAGGCCATGGGAAGGACAGGAGGACTGGAACCTGTTGGGCTTGCTGGCAAGGCGGTGCTGCTCCTGGCACGCTCTCCAGAAGTTCTCGACTTCCTCTGGCATCTGCTGCTGTGTGCTGATGACAACGTGGAAGAGCAGAGCCACAAAGAGGTGGGAGGAATAAAGGATCATTGCCTTGTGGCACTGAGGCACAATCAGCCAGACGACCAGAGTTGCCTGGAAAAGAAGCAGCCTGAGACAGCGCTCAGTGCCGAGGTGTCTGTGGGGCAGGGCCCGAGGGGAGATGCAGGGGGAGCAGCGGGCCTGGTGCCCCCTGAGCCTGTCCCTAGCCCACATTTCAGCCCAGTGCCTGAGGCACGGAGAGGATGGAGAAGTGCTGGAGAGGTGACAGGGCAGCAAGCAGAGTCCAGTTCCAGAAACTCACAGCCAGGGCAAAAACGTCTTTGTTGTCCCCATCAGAGGTGCATGTGCTGTGCACAGGCCAATCCTCCATCACACAGAGCAGAGTAGGCAGCACCTTCTCCACTGTTGGTTCTGACGAGCCTATGGCTCTCCACATGCTTGCAGCAGCTCTGTGGGATCAGAGCTCTGTGTCAGGGGGGGTCTCAGTCACAGTACCATAGCCTGTAGAGCCGTGGGGCCCAGGTGACAGAGCCCCGGGGCCCTGAGGGGCAGGGAGGGAAACAGAGCTCAGGAAACAGAGGGACCTGAGGGTCCCGAACCTCTCTGCTTGTCTGGCAGAGCCCATTGGACAGGCTGTACAGGGCGGTGGGCCCTAAAAGCTGGTGAGCCCTGAGCTCTCTCAAGGCACATGGGCCCCGTACCTGTCACATGTTGGGGCACAGCGCAGGAGGGTCAGCACCACGTCAGCAGGGTGTTCTTCAGCCAGCCTCTGAATGTCAGTGCACAGCCTGGCATCCACAGTGACGTGGGACTCGAGACTCTGGTGAATGCTTTTCACCATGGCTGGCACCTGGAGGGAGTGGGGAAGACTTGGAGCACTGTCCAAGGGAGCAACTCCCCAGCTTCCTCCAAGAAGTGCTTCTGTTCCTGCCACACTGTGCTGGCCTCGAGGACTTAGGCGTCCTCGTGACCTAGTGGGCACACAGTCGTGGGAGACCTCCCGTGCAGGCTCCAGGCTGGTTACCTGCTGCTGAAAGGAGACACCACTCATGTCAGAAAAATCCATAGTGGGAGTATGGATCACAGTGGGATTGGTGTCAGCATTTGCAATGGCCTGAGTCTCCCTATTGTTGGTGTTTGTGATGGCCACATCCTCAGTCATGGACATGAGAAGAGCCGTTGCCCATTTTTCAGTCATTGAGGTGTCAGAGTAGACTGAGTGCTCAGGCAAATCCGGGCTGACATCAGGCTCTTCCTGGAGCTCAGTCAGCCTGGAGTCAGGCTCGGCTGTGCTGTGTGTGGCTGGGGTGCTGGTCTTTCTGCGCCGAATGCGTAGGAGCCTTTGGAAGATCTGCAGGAGAACAAAGGACAGGGAAGAGAGGCAAGTTCCATGCAATGCTCCAAGGGCTGTGCTGGGCTGAGCAGTGACAGCAGGGCCAGCCCAGGTGGGGATGGCTGCAGGTACCTTCAGTGTTCTGCGGAATCGTCCACAGGCAGGGTCCGGCCCTTGTGACCGGTCCACGGCTGCACCTGGCAAAGAGCAAGCACAGCCAGAGCTGAGGGGCTGCGGGAGAGGCCGGAGAACAGAGCCCAGCCCTGCACTCCCCAGAATGGGACAGCCTGGGGACGCCCCAGGGGATGGAGCACGGCCGCTGCGGGGTGTCAGCCCAGCCCCTCTTCTGTCCCGTGCCTGGGCATGTCCACAGGGGATGGAATGGGATGGGATGGGATGGGATGGGATGGGATGGGATGGGATGGGAATGGGATGGGATGGGATGGGATGGGATGGGATGGGATGGGATGGGATGGGATGGGATGGGATGGGATGGGATGGGATGGGATGGGATGGGATAGGATAGGATGGGATAGGATGGGATGGGGACAAGCTGCCAGCAGCTATGAGTCCTGTGGCCCAGCTGTGCCACTCACCATCTTGTATTGGCTGAAACAGGTCCAGAACTTCAGGCTGTTGTGCTGGGGAAACTTCAGGGTTTTTCTTTTGTTTCCTTTTGAAAACATTGAACAGACTGAGAACTCTGCCTGCCATGGCAGAATCTGGCCTCGAGTGCACCTAGTAGAGAGATGCCTCAGGAAAGCTGAGAGGTGACAAGTCCCACAGTCTTGTCACGAGGTCGCTGCAGGAGTAACACTCAGAACAGCTCCAGGTCAGACAGGAACAAGTGTGCTGTGCAGGGGCTCCTCACGGCACTGCTCTGTCTCGTCCTGTCCCGTCACGTGCTCCCAGCACTGTGGCATGGCCATGTCATCACTGGCTCTTATATCACCACACGTCACAAAGGGTCCTTTGACACCCTGTCCTGTTCCATGCCATGGTGACCATGCTGCACCGTGTCACTAATGACCCTTGCACACATGGCCACCTGCGCTGGAGCTGCCTGCAGCCCAGCCAAAGTGGCCCAGGTTGGAAGGAATCCCTCACCCCAAATGTCTAAGAGACCCCAACAGGACCCTTAGGAACATCTCAAAGCATCAGCAAACAGTGCTCTGCTCTGCGGGCTCAGGGCAGCAGAAGGAGCCCCCAGGGCTCCCACGCAGCCGCAGCGGGAAGGGCGTGGGGCCTTGCACAGAAGCTGGCTCGGCCTCCTTGGGACACGTCCCGGCTGGTGGCCATCCTAAACCCACGGCTGTGACACAGGCAAGGAACCGTGGGCTGGGGCATAGATGCTGCTCTGACCCCTGGGGCCCAGTGAGCACTGAAATCAGCAGGTGTGGCAGAGTCCCTGCCCAAGCAGATCTGACACACCCCGAGCCCTGGCAGCATTGGTGCCCGGCTTCTGCCCCAGAGACCCCTGCCCCGGGGGGCTTCTGTGCCAGACAGAGCCAAAGCCCACGTGCAATGGGGGCTGTGCTCTTTCCTACAGGGGCTTTTGGGTGGAACTGGAGGAACTGGAGGCAACACGTGGTATCTATCAGAAGCTCTTACTCCATTGCTGGAATTATTTTCACATTGAAGTAATTCCCTGCAGCACAACGATTACCAGTTTCCATGAATGCACAGAAGAATCTTCTGAAGCCCAGGAGCAGTGGGCAGGAAACAGCAAAGGTGTGCAGGCCTGGGGTAGCAACAACTTTAGCAATAAGCTCTAAGCTATGTGGCGGAGCAGGAGGCTGGGGGGACCCAGGGGTGTTGACCTAAAAGTGTACCAAAATCCAGAGTACTGGAGGAGCGGCAGGGGCTGGGAAGCCCAAGGAGGACAGAGAAGGTGCAGGGGGGGGGTTGTTTCGTGTTTCCCCTGCTGTCACCTGTGTGATGACCTGGTGACAGCAGCAGCCATGAGACACTCTCCTTTGGAGGGGTTCGGGGTCCCGGTTTTCCCCAGAGGCTCCCAAGCAGATGGTGAGGATCCCTCACAGGGTGATGGTGTATTGAAAGGTCCCAGTTCAAGGGCCACACTTGCGAGCAGAGGCTCACCCACGGTAAAGAGAAGCTGTGATGGAAAAGCTGGGCAGGAGCAGTGAATGGTTTGGGCAGCAGCAGCAATCCAACACCAAAACCACAAGCATTTGCCCTCCGAGCCACGCCCCCTCAGCTAAGAGATTTCCACAACCCCACCACCTCTCCTCTTCCCTCAGGCATCTCTCCCAAATGCTCCTTTCCTTTGGCTGACTCGTTAGTGTGGAATCTAAGAGTTCTTGGCTGTGTCTTTTGTTTCTTCATCATCTCTATT